>NC_138310.1:76019983-76022483 GCF_965601325.2 Salmo salar
GTCTGTCCTCGGTTGCAACACTCACGACTGAGTTCCAAACTGCCTCTGGAAGCAAGGTCAGCACAATAACTGTTTGCCGATAGCTTCATGAATGGCCGTACACAAGCCTAAGATCACCATGTGTAATGCCAAGTTTTGGCTAGAGTGGTGATAAACTTGCCGCCATTGGACTGTGCAGCAGTGGAAATTTGTTCTCTGGAGTGATGAATCACGCTTTACCATCTGGCAGTCCGACGGACAAATTTTGGTTTGGTGGATGCCAGGAGAATGCTGCCTGCCAGAATGCATAGTGCCAACTGTAAAGTTTAGTGGAAGAGGAATAATGGTCTGCCTCTGTTTTTCGTGGTTCGGACTAGGCCCCTTAGTTCCAGTGAAGGGAAATCTTAATGCTCCAGCATACAATGACATTCTAGATGATTATGTGCTTCAAACTTTGGTGAAGGCCCTTCCTGTTTCAGCATGACAATGCTCCCGTGCAGAAATGGTTGGTGTGGAAGAACTTGTCTGGTCTGCAAAGAGCCCTGACCTCAACCCCATTGAACACCTTTGGGATGAATTTGAACGCCGACTGCAAGCCAGGCCTAATTGCCCAAGATCAGTGCCCGACCTCACTAATGCTCTTGTGGCTGAATGGAAGCAAGTCCCCGCAGCAATGTTCCAACATCTAGTGGAAAGCCTTCCCAGAAGTGTGGAGGCTGTTGTATCAGCAAAGGGGGGACCAACTCCATATTAATGCCCATGATTTTGGAATGAGATGTTTGACGAGCCGGTGTCTACATACTTTTGGTCATGTAGTGTAGAGGTCGACCGGTTAACCTCTCTGCGCTAGGTGGGACGTTAGCGTCCCACTCTATTCAACAGCCAGTGGAATCACGTGGCGCGAAATAGAAATACCTCAAAAATCCTATAACTTCAATTTCTCAAACATATGACTATTTTACACCATTTGAAAGATAAGACTTTTTTAACACCTTTATTTAACTAGGTAAATCAGATTAAGAACACATTCTTATTTTCAATGACAGCCTAGGAACGGGGGTTAACTGCCTTGTTCAGGGGGGATTCGGGGATTTGTTTTTTGCAACCTTGGTTACTAGTCCAACGCTCTAACCACCTGCCTTACATTGCACTCCACGAGATGTGATGATAGTTTCCGGATTCGACCATATTAATGACCTAAGGCTCGTATTTCTGTGTGTTATTATGTTATAATTAAGTCTATGATTTGATAGAGCAGTCTGACTGAGCGATGGTTGGCACCAGCAGGCTCGTAAGCATTCATTCAGACAGCACTTTCGTGCGTTTTGCCAGCAGCTCTTCGCTGTGTTTCAAGCTGTTTATGACTTCAAGCCGGGTGGGTATAATTTGTGGAACGTTCCAACAGGAATCTATTCCAAAAACTTCGCAAATAACAAGGTTGCCAAAAAACAACGCATACAAAGTTGTATAGCGGCAGAATAAGATACCGGGTAGTGAGTGGTCTATTTCATTGCGTTTTTCACTCATCACGTTTATTCCGAAAAATGTCTGTCCTCACTCTGGTTGCCTATGGACAAACATTAAGAATAAGCTACGTGGTGAGTTGATGCCTATTCGGCAGCTAGTTAGCTAGGTTTGTATGCGTTGCTACTTTGTATGCGTTGTTGGTTGGCAACCTTTTACTTTACGTTTTTTGGAACAGATTCCTGTTGGAACGTTCCACAAATTATACCCACCCCTTCAAGCCTGTCAACTCCCAAGATTAGGCTGGTGTAACCGATGTGAAATGGTTAGCTAGTTAGCGGGGTGCACGCTAATAGCGTTTCAAACGTCACTCGCTCTGAGACTTGGAGTAGTTGTTTCCCTTCCTCTACATGGGTAACGCTGCTTCGAGGGTGGCTGTTGTCGATGTTTTCCGGGTCGAGCCCAGGTAGGAGCGAGGAAAGGGACGGAAGCTATACTGTTACACTGGCAATACTAAAGTGCCTATAAGAACATCCAATAGTCAAAGGTATATGAAATACAAATCGTATAGAGAGAATAATTCCTATAATAACTACAACCTAAGATTTACCTGGAAATATTGAAGACTCATGTTAAAAGGAACCACCAGCTTTCATATGTTCTCATGTTCTGAGCAAGGAACTTAAATCTTAGCTTTTTTACATGGCACATATTGTACTTTTACTTTCTTCTCCAACACTTTGTTTTGCATTATTTAAACCAAATTGAACATGTTTCATTATTTATTTGAGGCTAAATTGATTTTATTGATGTATTATATTAAGTTAAAATAAGTGTTCATTCAGTATTGTTGTAATTGTCATTATTACAAATAAATAAAAAAACGGGGGAAAAATCAGCCGATTAATCGGTATCGGCTTTTTTGGTCCTCCAATAATTGGTATCGGTATCGCCGTTGAAAAATCATAATCGGTCGACCTCTAATGTAGTGTATATAAACACAAGCTATGTGTTTTAATAAAATCATCTATGTGTACTGAGCATGTCGGATGTTTTA
>NC_138310.1:76024983-76034983 GCF_965601325.2 Salmo salar
AACTAAGCACAACAGAAGGCCTAAAGAAACTAAGCGCAACAGAAGGCCTAAAGAAACTAAGCACAACAGAAGGCCTATTTTACTCCCAGTTTGAGCCATATCTGGGTTGTTGTTTATGAAGATATATGACATGTTTTCGAGACATACCGTTGCAGTTTTTCTTGTAGGTCAAGAATAGTATTATGATAAAGGGATCTGTTTCTAGCTTCAGCTTTCCTGCAGTCTAATAGTGGTATGTTTTCTTTGGTATGTGTGTGTTTTTGTGATGCTCCACTCCTCCTTCCACTAGCCATGCAATTATTTTGTTCTTAGCTTCTAGAACCAAACCTCCTGGTTTTTCGAAAACGTGCAATTGAGTGTCCACATAGAGTCCACACACAATGATGTCATACCTCCTACGGTTGCATGGTTACTATGTATTCCGTCATCTCCTTCCCCCTCTCCCATCCAATCAATCTTCACAATCGAATGGATAATTTGTAGCATGTTAGGCCTAGAGGTTAAAGGTCAAATTGCAGGATATGTGGCATGTCTTTTGTGGTTGTAAATCCTTTCCCCTTTGTCCCAGTCTCCCCCTATCTCCCCCGTGGCTAATGTCTCTCTCCTCTCTTTAGTTGCAGGATGGAAGAGTGATGATGGGATGGATGTGAATATGGGCCAGTGGGGCTACATAGGCATGCGTGCCCCTCTCGTCTGCCTGACCCTGTTGCTGCTACTCTCCCAGCCGCACCACTGCTGCTGCCAGGACCCCCAGGGGCATCCCCAGGGCCCCGCCAACGGCCCTCACTTTCTCTTCACTCAGCCATTCTACCATGCCACTGTGTACGAGAACTCCGCGGCGCGCACCTACGCCAACAGTAAAGTTAAAATGGGCATCCACTTAGACCAGCGCTCCTGGGAAATCCGCTACAGGATCACCTCCGGGGATGAAGAAGGCTTCTTTAAAGCAGAGGAGTACATGCTGGGAGATTTCTGCTTCTTACGCATAAGGACTAAAGGCGGCAACGCAGCCATCTTGAATCGAGAAATCCAGGATAGCTACTTACTGACAGTGAAAGCCTCTGTCAAAGGGGAGGTTCTGGAGACCTGGACCAAAGTGACTGTCCAGGTCCTGGACATGAATGACCTTCGACCTCTATTCTCGCCCACCACATACTCAGTCACCATAGCAGAAAGTACCCCCCTCAGGACTAGCATAGCACAAGTTACAGCCACTGACGCTGACGTCGGCTCCAACGGGGAATTTTACTACTTCTTTAAGGAGAAAATGGAGCTGTTTGCCGTGCACCCAACTAGCGGTGTGGTCTCCCTCAGCGGGAAACTGAACATTGAGGAGCAGAACCGATACGACCTAGAAATCCAGGCGGTGGACCGCGGGATGAAGTTGTATGGCAATAATGGTGTCAGCAGTACGGCAAAGCTCTTTGTGCATGTAGAGCGCGTCAACGATCATGTGCCGTTCATGAATGTGGTCACCCATGTCCCCTCGTGGTTGGACAAGGATCCTGTGTATGCAGTGGTCACTGTAGAAGACCTGGACAAGGGGTTAAATGGAGAGATTGAGTCTGTGTCTATAGTGGCCGGAGACCCTCTGAAGCAGTTCATTCTGGAAAGGTCAGAGGGCAATGAGTTCGCTATCAAAGCATCTGACCAAGTGGACTGGGAGAACTTCCCTTATGGATATAACCTCACTCTTCAGGCCAAGGACAAGGGTGCCCCACAAAAGTTTTCTGCGGTCAGGGTTGTGCACATCATGGTGAAGAGACCACAGGCTGTGGAAGTGAAATTCAAACAGGAGTCATACGAAATTAGTCTCAATGAAATCTCACCCCCAGGCATGATCGTAGAGGTGGTGAAAATCACCCCTGAGCCAGACGATGCTGAATATATCCTGACCCCCTCGGCAGACTCCTACTACTTCCGGATGAACACCCTAACAGGCGTGATCTCAACAACTCGCTGGTTCACGGAGGTCACTCAGGATGTGTTTGACCTGGAGGTGGTGGAGATGGACAGCGAGCTGAGGGTCAAAGTTCGGGTCTCCATCGAGGACGCCAACGACAACACCCCAACTTTCACTCAGTCTTCATACGAGGTGTTCGTCAACGAGAGCGTTCCCATGGGATCGACCGTGCTGACAGTGTCCGCTGTGGATGGTGATAGCGGGGAGAATGGATACATAACATTCAGCATAGCCAGCCTTCAGCCCCTGCCCTTCAAAATCAACCAGTTCTCTGGAATCCTCACCACCACACAGGAGCTGGACTTTGAGTCCTCGTCTGAGAGCTACGTGTTTGTGGTCAGGGCCTCTGACTGGGGTTCCCCCTACAGACGAGAGAGTGAAGTCAACGTAACTGTCCATCTGGAGAATGTGAACGACAACCAACCCTTATTCGAGAAAGTGGCGTGCCAGGGAGTGGTCTCTCGGGACTTCCCCACCGACGAGGTGATAACCACCATGTCTGCCATCGACATAGATGAGCTAGAGCTGGTGAAGTACAAGATCCTGGAAGGGAATGAGAGGGGATTCTTTGACCTGAACCCTGACTCAGGGGTCCTGAACCTACGGAGGTCCCTCTCCACTGCCAGTCCAAAAAATAGTATCTTCAGTTTGAAAATAACCGCCACAGATGGAGAGAACTTCTCCGATCCAATGTTCGTGAACATCTCTATTGTTCATGGGAAATCTCCCCCCAAGAACTTCAACTGTAGGGAGACCAGAGTCGCCCAAAAGCTAGCTGAGAAATTACTAAATAAGTCCAAAGCTAGAACCAAGCCCAAGATCGAGGAAGGGTTCATTGACCTTTTCTCCGTCAACAGACAGACACCTCAGTTTGACAAGGCCTTTCCCGCAGACATATCAGTGCGCGAGGACCTCAAGGTCGGGTCCAGTGTCTTCAAGGTCAACGCCTACGATGGCGACACAGGTTTTAACGGTCAGATTTTGTACGCCATCTCGGGTGGAAACACAGACAGCTGTTTCACCATCGACATGGAGAGTGGGCTGATCAGCGTCTTCCTGCCCATGGACAGAGAGAAAAGAGACAGATACCTCCTAAACATCACTATCTACGACCTGGGCCTGCCACAGAAAACCGCATGGCATCTGCTCACCGTCTACATAGAAGATGCTAATGACAATGCACCTCAGTTCCTGCAGGAGGGAGGCTATAGAACCGTAATTCCCGAAAACATGGCCATCGGCACCGATGTCATTCAGGTTGAGGCCACTGACAAAGACCTGGGGCCTAATGGAGAAATTGTCTACTCCGTTTTGACCAGCACCACCCAGTTTGGCATCAACAGCTCTAACGGGATTGTGTACGTTGCCGGCCAGCTGGACAGGGAGTTTGTCTCCAACTTCAACTTGAAGATCGAGGCTCGTGACCGTGCAGAGAAAGGGAACCAGAAGTTTTCAGTCACCACTCTGAAGATCTCTCTAGAGGACGTTAACGACTGCCCCCCGGCATTCATCCCCAGTGTCTACAACACCCGGGCCCTGGAGGACCTGCCAGTGGGTACCGTGGTGGCCTGGCTCGAGACCCAGGACCTAGACCTTGGCCTGGGTGGCCAGGTTAGATACTCCCTGGCCAACGACTACAACGGGAAGTTTGAGGTGGACAAGGCCAGCGGGGCCATCCGACTGATCAAGGAGCTGGACTACGAGACGCAACAGTTCTACAACCTCACTGTGAGAGCCAAGGATAAAGGGAGACCTGTCTCTCTGCTGTCTGTCACCTTCGTGGAACTAGAGGTGATAGATGTAAACGAGAACCTCTACACTCCTTACTTCTCCCACTTCGCCCTCACGGGATCGGTGAAGGAGAGCGCTCGCATCGGGACCACCGTCCTCCAAGTCACGGCCCGGGATGACGACAATGGTAGAGATGGGGAAATCCAGTACTCTATCCGGGATGGGAGTGGACTGGGACGATTCGCCATCGACGAAGAGACGGGTAAGTGCAGATTGCCTGAAAAAAACCTGCTGTTACATGTATTATTGCTGTTTAGATTAGTCTTGGTAGTTGGTTTATTCCCAGATTTATAGGCATTAACAATTGAACATAAAAACAGATTACAAGCCTGCATTGTGTAGATTTGTTTGATTTAATGTTGTGGTGAAGAGCTACAATATCCCCTTAAACTGACTAATGCTGTGTATGAGCCATGTGTTTTTAATGTTGCTGGACCTTATAAGTCCTGTCTCGGCAGTGTGTGTGTGAGACGGAGAGAGGGACATACTCCGGAGGCCAGTCCAGCGGCTGACAAAAAATCGAATTGTGGAGCGGCTGCCGTGTTTGTGGCTGGGGTGTTCTTAAGAAGGTTTAGAGTTGTGATTTATAAGCTTAGCTCCAGTCTGGGAGAGGGCCGGGTTGCCAGATTGAATTACAACTCCGCTATCTTTATTTACATTTAGTCTAGTTGTCATGTCATTTTTGCCTGACCCAGACATTTGGCATCTCTCTGCCTTCTCCACCTAAACCGCCCACCCCTCCTCTTCTACTCGTCTCCCACTCTTGGCTGGAGCTCCGGCAGACCAACTAGGAGGCTAAATGGGCCGTTTGTGACATTCTGCTCCGAGGTATTCTAGGATTTTCCTGATTCTATTTATTTAAAGGCGGCCCGTGCCCGGCCGTGTGGTCCTCCTGTCCACTGGCTAGACGAGTAGGGGCAGAGTAGATTGGTTAATTTCCTATCTGAAGGGACAGGAGACGGCAGAGTGCCCAGAGGGAGGATTAGGGTTATTATGACATTAGTCCACGGTGTGTGATCGACCTCGTATCACCCCCCCCCCCCCCCCATCACACACACTATATAAATCCTCCATGGAATATGGCCCAATAGTTTCCACTTAAAATGGGAAGGGATGAGAGGGAACATGGGAGAAGAGAGGGGGAGAAGTGGGAGAAGAGAGGGGGAGAAGTGGGAGAAGAGAGGGGGAGAAGTGAGAGAAGAGAGGGGGAGAAGTGGGAGAAGAGAGGGGGAGAAGTGGGAGAAGAGAGGGGGAGAAGTGGGAGAAGAGAGGGGGAGAAGTGGGAGAAGAGAGGGGGAGAAGTGGGAGAAGAGAGGGGAGAAGTGGGAGATAGCTTTGAAACAGCATCACCTCCATGTCTGATAGAACGATAAATTATCTTGATGGTTTCAAATTGCCTTTAGATCCCCAGCAAATGGTGCTCTGGTTCCAAGTGATCCTTCATCCCACTCTAGGATCGTGCTGTAGAATGAGAATAAGAAAACAGGAGAGAGCGAGAGAGAGACAGAGAGAGAGACAGAAAGAGAGAAAGAGAGAGAGAAAGAGAGAGACAATCCAACCGACCCCTCCTTCTGTTTGTCATGCAATTTAGCTGGAAACTGAAGAAGCCCCAAAGTGGTCCTCGAGCTCAGTTGTAGTCTATAGCCAAGGCCTGGTTGTCTTTTACATTTTTCATTTTGGTTTCAGGGAGGAATAGCCTAGCTCAGCATGTTTAGCAGTCTGACTCTTTTCTTCTGGGAAAAACTCATGAACTGTCATCCATTAAACTACTACAGCCCCTATAACTACTACTGTTTCTGCTCCTAGCAACAATATTAATTTGAAGATAATGATAATAAAGTCCTCAGCGTGCAACTTCCAGGTCATGTTTTGCAATTTCGTCTTGGATTAATCGCAGTCGGGGAATCTGTAACGCGTGTCGTGTGTGGAGGTCCAAGACGCAACAGGGAAGTGTATACTCATCTTATTTTTAATATTTAAGAAGGTGAAACAAAATGAAACACGTATACAATTAACGGAAACGACACTAACAGTTCTGTCAGGTGATAAGCACAAAACAGAATACAACTACCCACAATCCACAATACAAACACACCCCTAATTATAGGACCTTCAATCAGAGGCAACGATAGACAGCTGCCTCCAACTGAAGGCCCCAACACCAATTAACTAAACATAGAAATACAAATGACTAGACAGAACATAGAAATAAACTAACATAGAACAATAACCAAAACCCTGGACTAATAAATCAAATACCCCTCTCTACATGGACACATACACACAACCACCCTGAACCACATAAAACAAATACCCCCTGCCACGTCCTGACCAAACTAAACACTGAACGTGACAGAATTGTCTCCAGACTTTTAAGATATATTCTCAAATGAGCCATTGAACATTTTGACAGACAGGAAATGCAACTGCACTGCTCCACTCAAGCGTTCACCAGGGGCCAGAAAGTCAAACTCTTAGCCCCAACCCATGATAATCAGTCATAGGCCACAGACGCAGAATGCTAGCTCCAAACTGTCAAATGACTCATCAGTGATGAAGAATGCAGAATACATCAGACAGTAGCAGTATACCATCAGACAGTAGCAGTATACCATCAGACAGTAGCAGTATACCATCAGACAGTAGCAGTATACCATCAGACAGTAGCAGAATACCATCAGACAGTAGCAGTATACCATCAGACAGTAGCAGAATACCATCAGACAGTAGCAGAATACCATCAGACATAGCAGTATACCATCAGACAGTAGCAGTATACCATCAGACAGTAGCAGTATACCATCAGACAGTAGCAGTATACCATCAGACAGTAGCAGTATACCATCAGACAGTAGCAGTATACCATCAGACAGTAGCAGTATACAATCAGACAGTAGTAGTATACCATCAGACAGTAGTAGTATACCATCAGACATTAGTAGTATACCATCAGACAGTAGTAGTATACCATCAGACAGAGTAGCAGAATACCATCAGACAGTAGCAGTATACCATCAGAACAGTAGCAGTATACCATCAGACAGAGTAGTAGTATACCATCAGACAGTAGCAGAAGTACCATCAGACAGTAGTAGTATACCATCAGACAGTAGCAGAATACCATCAGACAGTAGCAGTATAGCTAGTTACAATATGGATCCACATTGCTGCATAGAGCTATAAAAGCTTCATTTTTAGATGAAAAAGAGGCTCAGACACTCCCAGAGCTCCGTGTATGTTTCATGATTGATGTTCAAAGCTGAGTCAAAGGGGGCCAATGGATACCAGAACTCTCCTGTGATGGAGAGTAGTACTGTAGGCTAGACCTATATAATTACAGTAAGGATATCATGTCTTTGAAGAGAACTCCAGAATCCATTCCAGAATCCATTCCAGAATCCATAGAACTCATGTTGTTGATTTAAAAAGCGGATTGTGTTTTGCTCCCTCCTTTGTAGTTGCGTGTGAAGTCGGGATGCAACAGCCGAGCTGAGCATCACAGTACGTTTACACAGCTGTTGGACTGTCACGTGTGCTCTTTCTCCGGCCTTCAGGTCACCAGGCTG
Organism: Salmo salar; assembly: GCF_965601325.2. Lineage (NCBI taxonomy): Eukaryota > Metazoa > Chordata > Actinopteri > Salmoniformes > Salmonidae > Salmo > Salmo salar. Next base: position 76,032,304 of record NC_138310.1, read on the forward strand.
CTCGTTATGGCACACACCTGTCACCATCGTTACGCGCACCTGCGCATCATCAGACTCACCTGGACTCCATCACTTCCCTGATTACCATCACTATATATGCCACTCCCTTTGGTTCCTTCCCCAGGCGTCATTGTTTCTGTTCCTGTGTTATGTATGTGCGTTGTTCGTGGTTCTTATTTTGTATTATGTTCCGTTTATTTTATTAAAACACTCACTCCCTGAACTTGCTTCCCGACTCTCAGCGCACATCGTTACATGGACGTTGTTTTGTGCTTGGACTGGAAGAGAGGATGTGACAGTCAGTGGATTGCAGGTTGAAATGAACCCCCTGGGAAACCCATAGGGAGAGGGCAATTCCACAGTAACGGAAACCCATAGGAAACCCATAGGAAACCCATAGGGAGAGGGCAATTCCACAGTAACGGAAACCCATAGGAAACCCATAGGGAGAGGGCAATTCCACAGTAACGGAAACCCATAGGAAACCCATAGGAAACCCATAGGGAGAGGGCAATTCCACAGTAACGGAATTACGCTTTGATGAAGTTTTTTCACTTTAAAATGTAGGACTACTTTGAACAATTTCCATTGAAATATGTACAAAAACTAATTTAGTGGAAGAACTGTGTAGATGCGGTATAATCTCCCTCAGGGTTTTATGTGACCACATTTTCCCAAAACTGTTAAATATCTGCTCTGAATTAACATTCACAGTTGTCCGCAGAAAGAATGGGGTGTCAGCTATGAAATGGCACCTTGAGTAAAAAAAAATATTTTAGCTTATTGAAGTGTTGAAGTGGATTTAAACCCGTTAATGGTATTACGGTAACTGAATTGCATCATGGGTCCCTGAGCTGCACTACACATAAATGCATTATTATGGATATGAGTTCCTTGGTCGCCATGGCGCCATAAGGTCGCCTAGGCAGACAACTTTTTATGTGTTTTAAAAAAAAGAAGTTTTATATACGTTTTGTTTTGTTAGCTTAATAAGTACTGAGTGTACAAAACATTATGAACACCTGCTCTTTCAATTACATATACTGACCAGGTGAATACAGATGAAAGCTATGATCCCTTATTGATGTCACCTATTAAATCCACTTCAATCAGTGTAGATGAAGGGGAGGAGACAGGCTAAAGAAGGATTTTTAATTGAGACATGGATTGTGTATGTGTGTCATTCAGAGGGTGAATGGACAAGACAAAATATTTAAGTGCCTTTGAATGGGGTATGGTAGGTGCCAGGAGCACCGGTTTGTGTCAAGAACTGCAAGGCTGCTGGGTTTTTCATACTCAACAGTTTCTCGTGTGTATCAAGAATGGTCCACCACCCAAAGGACATCCAGCCAACTTGACACAGCTGTGGGAAGCATTGGAGTCAACATGGGCCAGCATCCCTGTGGAACGCTTTCGACACCTTGTAGAGTCCATGCCCTGACGAATTGAGGCTGTTCTGAGGGCAAAGGGGGATGCAACTCAATATTAGGATGGCATAGTTTTGTCAAGATAACCATAGGCTAGCTAGCTAGCTTCTGCTTTTATTTGAAACTGGAGATGGCACTGGCTTGGACATCAAAGTGTTTTTTGTAGTTTTGAGTGGATTTCTCAGTTCAAGTTTGGACTATCCCAATAATTGATGTGTAGTAAGTCTCCGGCGCTTTAGCGAAATCTAGCGGATGTCAGCTTGACCCAGGTGGGTGCTACATGTTGTCTGAGGAGAATCTACCCACAGAGTCTGCAGAAAAGCTCGTCCTCTGATGTGACCACTGATTTCCCTTACTCAAGTCTACTTCAGGGCATCAGAGGACCTGAGAACAGTGTGGTGGAGGAGAGTGCTGAAGGTGGAGAGTGATGGCTCTTGACTGACTTTCAGGGGAGTGTAATATACTTGGCCTAAATGCAGCCCACCATAGTTCTATTGTATTGTATTGTACTGTACTCTGCTGAGCTCTACTCGCTGTGCTGTACTGTACTGTGCTATTCAATCTTGTGAAACATACAGTATGTCTGTAATAGGTTCAGATTTGGTCCAGTCTGGTCTGTCTGTGGACATTAACAATAACATCAAGGCTAGGGTGGACTGACCAAAATCCAACTACTTTTCAACGTCCATGAACATCCAACATCGGTGCTCAGTGGGTGAGGATGCTGGTTACAGTAAACAAAAAGAGAGGGGGCTCATGGGAAGGTGGGAGAGGTGACATTAACTGGAGTGGGAGTGGGAGTGGGAGTGGGAGAGGGAGAGGGAGAGAGAGAGGGAGAGAGAGGGGGGAGAGAGAGAGAGGGGGGGGAGAGAGAGGGAGAGGGGGAGAGAGAGAGAGAGGGGGGGAGAGAGAGGGAGAGGGAGAGAGGGAGAGAGAGAGAGGGGGAGAGAGAGAGGGGAGAGAGAGGGAGGGGGAGAGAGGGAGGGGGGAGAGAGAGGGAGAGAGGGGGGAGAGAGAGAGAGGGGGGGGAGAGAGAGGGAGAGGGAGAGAGGGAGAGAGAGAGAGGGGGAGAGAGAGAGGGGAGAGAGAGGGAGGGGGAGAGAGGGAGGGGGGAGAGAGAGGGAGAGAGGGGGGGAGAGAGAGAGGGGGAGAGAGAGGGGGAGAGAGAGAGAGGGGCAAGAGAGAGAGGGAGAGAGAGGGGGGAGAGAGATAGAGGGGAGAGAGAGAGAGGGGGAGAGAGAGAGAGAGAGTTT
>NC_138310.1:76642483-76859983 GCF_965601325.2 Salmo salar
AAGCGAGTTACAGTGTTTCTGTGTGTAGATGAGAGAGAGTGTGTGTGAGTGAGACTGAATAAGGGAAAGTGTGTGTGTGACAGATCTCCTCTGCTCCGCTGTTGGACAGAGCAGAGGAGAGGTAGGCAGAGAAAGCTCTGACAGTGTGAGTGATTTCCCTGGTGGTCAGACCTCTTGAATAATATTACTCAGCAGTGTGTGAAGGCTCCCAGCGCAGCGCGAGGTGTGTGCTTACACTGTGGCATGATGGGAACTTAAATGACTTAAATGTAATGTAAATGAAAACAGAGGGCCACCTGACCTGCAGATATAAGTGGCTCTGCCAGCGATCAGCGTTCCAACCCAAAACTTTTAACGGCACTAATGCCCTCCAAAGCATGCTGTACCATACAAACCCTCCACACAACCAACAGCCTTTACCAATGTCATATTCAGTCATTTAGCCGACACTCTCATCCAGAGTAGGGAATGTCTCTTACCTAGTTCAGTTGAAGGCAGACACATCCTACTCATGACCTTACCATGACCAGAATAATGGACACAATACAATGTCTTTCCTCAGTAAATCTATGTTCATTTATTCAATCATAATAACATGTGTTACATTGATTGAATTCATAATAAAGGTGGTACATGATATACACTGAGTGTACAAAACATTAGGAACACCTGCTCTATCCATGACAGACTGACCAGGTGAAACCTATGATCCCTTATTAATATCACTTGTTAAATCCACTTCAAATCAATGTAGATGTTAAAAAGTTAAAGAAGTTAAAAAAATGAAATATTAAGGTGTTCCTAATGTTCGGTATACTCAGTGTATATCCTTACATGATACAAAGTAAAGGGAATATCTAGTCAGTTGTACAACAATGCATTCAAAAATGTGTCTTCTGCATTTAACCCAACCCCTCTTAATCAGAGGTGAGAGGGAGCTGCCTTAATCAGAGCCACATCATCGGTGCCTGGAGAACAACTGTTGTTGTGGGTGAACTGCCTTGCTCAGGGGCAGAGTGACACATTTTTACCTTGTCAGCTCGGGGATTTGATTCAGCAACCTCTCCTACCCACCAGGCTACCTGCCGCCCCAGTATGATCCCCACCTAAATATAACCTAGGCTTATTCCTGCAATGATCCTATTACAGACCCTAGGTACCACCACCTTCTAAATACTTCAACAATACTCCTTTTACAAGCTGGAATGTAAGTTATACGTCAAAAAAGGAAACAACTTAACTTTGTAGGACCGTTTCAAAGGTACACAACTTAAACATTTTTGTCAAAAGGAAACTTCATAATAGAAATGTATTTGGAAGATGTGGTAAAAACTGTAGTCTGTTGTCAACTCTCACTCTCCTACTCCTCATTGGTTATCAATCCATGCAGCGAGAGAGACTTTTATTTGTGAGTCTTGTTCCCGAATGGAGGGACCCATCCGTGAATCATCGTCGCCCCCCCGCTTTGCTCCAACTGAAAAGGTTTCTCCACGAACAGAACAGGGATAAATTGATGTCTTTAAGGCACAACAAAGCAAATCATTTTAGAATGTCTAGGCGGGATTCGGCAGTGGTGGTGGGAACAGCAGCGGAGTGAGGAACTCATCCATGTAAAACGAAATACGATGAATGTGCAAAACAAGTCATTAATACATATTGGTACATTGTACCTGTGAGAGGAGCGGATGCTGCTCTTTTAGAAGTTAGATTGAAGTGTTAGCGTACCATCTAACGCCCATCATCACCGATCAGCTAGGATTATTTTGGTTTAATTGGCGAACTCGCTAGAAGACACCCTCAGAACAAACCACGGGTGTTATTGAGCGTGTCTTGAGTGACGTTGGCGTTGTGTGGAAAAGACTATTGGAGCCCTGGGACATTGTTTAACACCGTCTGACACTAACACTTAGGTTTAACAGCAGAGCAACAAATGAGACAATGAAGACTTGAGCATTAAAGGTTTTATAACGCAGCAGCGTCAGACAGAGGTCGTTGAACTTTGTGACGGACGGTAATAGGGAGTGCAGTTTGAGTTATTACCAGGTAGTAGTTACTTTATTGCACCATAAATTCACTAGTGTGCGGACAGTGCTCTCCTGTACTGATTACTGATTAAACTGATGGAACATTATCATTACCATAGACGACTGTAGAAAATCCTGAGGGACAAATTGGACATTGGACATGATCATGTAGAATGGTCGGTTGAGAGGCAGTGAAATGGAATAGAGGATATAGTGATCATATGACACACTGACAGAACCAACCAATCACTGCGGTAAACATACTAACAAACCAATGGATATGGAATGATGTGGGTCTTTTCATTGTCAATCTCGTAGAGGAAGCCAATCACAGTCTTCCCACTGGGCACAGATGTCAGTTCAACATCAACATTCACATAGAATTTTTTTGTTGAAATGACATGGAAACAACATTGATTTAAGCAGTTTTTCCCCAGTGGGTTCCCTCTCATCAGTTAAGGCTTCCTTCCTGACATTGCTGAATTCAACTGCATCATCATTGAACAGACAGACATTTCAGTGTTAAACATTATTTTCTCCTATATCTATAAATAAATATACATCATATTGCTGTGTTGGAAGATACTGCCACAGGGAGCAGCCTGGAAGGTCTGGTTAAATATAGCCACGGTAGACAGGTAGCCAGAAACAAATCTCAGTTGCCAACAGCAGGCATCTATAATGTTATCTAAACTTGTCCATTTACGTATCAAAGAGCCATGATTGATTTGTCTATGAGAAATTGTATGTGCCTGTAAAAGGGTATATTAATGTTATTCATGCGTGTCTGTAGAGCACGACCTTGGGGAGTTTATGAGTTTATGACAGTTCAAAGGCCAAAAGTCAAGAAAATGGGTCAGGGAATGAAGGGGCAAGGCTCCGAGTGTCTTGGTTTTCGATAGTGTTCCTATCTGTATAGCTCCTACAGACACTAAACCAGAGGAGAAGACAAGCTGCAAGGCCGGTTTTCCCATCGCCTTAGTCTCACCAGGACGCCCGCGGCTCTCCTGCCTTGTTTTCACCTGTGTTTTCACCTGGGTAGCCAGAAGATTGGGTCGGAGGTACACAAAGAGCCCAGGGCAGATGAGTCAAAGTTGAAGCCAGAATTGAGGATCGTAACTGCCGATCGGATTTTCAAAGGTTGTTGTCGATCACAATCAATGTTCCCTTCCGACACTGAGCAAATTTCAGGTCTGCTGAGCGCAAACTTGAACATTGTGAAAATTCTGTGCAATTTCCGGCGCGAGTTTACTGTGAACACTGAGGCTGTACCCGCTTTAAGTTACAGTTTTAACAGTGGCCAAGTAGGCTACTGTGGCTATTTGATCATTATGTAGGTCTACCAGAGTGGGCTACCATCAAAAACAATGGAGAAAATGTATCCCATAACATTTTAACATGGACATAGCTGTTTTATCATTCGGTCTACAGTAGCAGCCAATGAGTGGTGTTCAATGTAGGCTTCATTCCATGAGACCTTTTTTTAAAACATGCAGGGTGACTGAAAATGTTGTGTTGTTTGATGCAAGAAACCACTTTACAAAATACAATTAATTATTATTCCCATACCACTATTACAGAGAATCAGACAAATGATGCTACCCTCTGCCTATTGGTTATTTAGCTTATTCAAAACCGTCTCAAAATACAACACTTCCCCTTTCAGACAAAAAAAAGCTCTTTACTTGACTTGCTTTTCAAAGATGACTAGAAATGCATTTTGTGTTCATGTAGGAAGCAACCACTCCCTGATTGTTGACAAAAAATTTGCTAATAACTCGCTAACTAGCAAAGAATATGAACAAATGTGCACAGGTGGCTACATGCAGCTCTCGCTTTGATCTCCAAACAAACGAATCTACTCAATACCGCTCATGCTGTCCAGTTCAAATTGAATGGCACAGATCCATATATGGCAATGGCTATTTGCATATAGGCCTTCTGCAGCTCTGATTGGTTATGGTGCACCGGTCTGTGCAGCGTATGGGTCTGAGTTATGCATGTAAATGCTATAGAATCCTATTCCAATGCGCTCTGCCTAAAAGAGAATCTCTTGCACAGTTAGCTTTGCATACTAAGTCTTGCATAGCTCATTTTGTTTCGGTATGTTACATTGAAAGTGGCTAATATTGCGTTGATTCGAGCAAAATTCCCACAGTAGTGGGAAACGTTGATGGTGTTAACTAAAGAGGAAAACTGTAGAAAGTTGAGTGAAGTTCACTCCGTGGGCTGATATTTCATCTGCGCGGCAGCCCGAAGGGAGAGCGAGCAGCTTGGAGGGAACATTTATCATTACAATTGATAGCGGCTACAGTCCCCACTCCCCAAGGGTTAAAAAACCACAGAGGGTCTAGAATCACCAACAATACAAGAAGGAGAATCTGGTTTCAGATGATGTACTGTGGGACCTGCATATAGGGCTGTTGTTTCCCTGTGACATCATACATTCATGATTTCGTTTTTTGATGAGATTTTCCCCTCTGATAGAGACGAGGCAGTGGAAATGTCACACTAGCTCTGCTGGAGTTGGAGAGAGAAGTCTGATCACTGCGGGGCAATGTGCTGAAGCTGGTGATGAGTGGGATAAGCTAGCTGGGGATGTTTACGCTTGTGTGTGTGCCACAATGTTGTTCTTATGTCTTTCAGTCCATAACATCCATATGAAAGGGTTCTATGTGGTTAGGGCTGTGTACAGTACAGTGTCTTTCCTATGTTTCTATGCTGTGTGTTTGGTTCTACTTTTTCATGTTCCAACGACTACACTGTGCGGAAGGACACTCGAGCATTCCTGTCAGATCGTCGTCAGGGACTATGCTGTCCATTTCATTTTCTATAGATTTGACAAAACAAGGATCCAGCAACCATATGAAAAACAATCTGTAAGTGAACACATTGTCTGCTCGTCATGTAATCTCCTGCTGCCCTAGGAGCTATGACTACAGGTCATTTTAAGGTCAACCAAGGTCATCCCAAGGTCACAGCAGCAGTAGGTGTGGTCCAGTTCCCACCGAGCTCCTCAGACATCCCCAAGGCCCCAGCCACAGTAGTAGCAGCAGCAACAGTCAGGTTCTGAGCTGCCTCCCTGATGACCTCTGGAGGCTCCTCTGGAGAGACGATCTCGGCCAGGGTGACGTAGGTCCCAGCCAGGAACCCTATGAAGCCCACCACAGCGATGACAAGGTCCTTGACCAACATGGCTGGCTTCAGCGGTCGGTCTGAGAAGGTGATGAGCTCCACCAGAGGGGGGAAGACCAGGGCCAGGGCACTGCTGGACACGGCACCCACCAGGGAGATGACCAAGTCTAGACGAGGGATCAGCACAGCAAAGGAGACTAGAGAAGAGTAGAGAGGAGGAGACAGGGAGAGGAGTAGAGAGGAGAGGACAGGGAGAGGAGTAGAGAGGAGAGGACAGGGAGAGGAGTAGAGAGGAGAGGACAGGGAGAGGAGTAGAGAGGAGGGGACAGGGAGAGGAGTAGAGAGGAGGGGACAGGGAGAGGAGTAGAGAGGAGGGGACAGGGAGAGGAGTGGAGGAGAGGAGGGGGGACAGGGAGAGGAGTAGAGAGGAGGGGACAGGGAGAGGAGTAGAGAGGAGGGGACAGGGAGAGGAGTAGAGAGGAGGGGACAGGGAGAGGAGTAGAGAGGAGGGGACAGGGAGAGGAGTAGAGAGGAGGGGACAGGGAGAGGAGTAGAGAGGAGGGGACAGGGAGAGGAGTAGAGAGGAGTGGAGGAGAGAGAGGAGGGGACAGGGAGAGGAGTAGAGAGGAGGGGACAGGGAGAGGAGTAGAGAGGAGGGGACAGGGAGAGGAGTAGAGAGGAGGGGACAGGGAGAGGAGGGGACAGGGAGAGGAGTAGAGAGGAGGGGACAGGGAGAGGAGTAGAGAGGAGGGGACAGGGAGAGGAGTAGAGAGGAGGGGACAGGGAGAGGAGTAGAGAGGAGGAGGACAGGGAGAGGAGTAGAGAGGAGGGGACAGGGAGAGGAGTAGAGAGGAGGGGACAGGGAGAGGAGGGGACAGGGAGAGGAGTAGAGAGGAGGGGACAGGGAGAGGAGGGGACAGGGAGAGGAGTAGAGAGGAGGGGACAGGGAGAGGAGTAGAGAGGAGGGGACAGGGAGAGGAGTAGAGAGGAGGGGACAGGGAGAGGAGTAGAGAGGAGGGGACAGGGAGAGGAGTAGAGAGGAGGGGACAGGGAGAGGAGTAGAGAGGAGGGGACAGGGAGAGGAGTAGAGAGGAGTAGAGAGGAGTAGAGAGGAGGGGACAGGGAGAGGAGTAGAGAGGAGGGGACAGGGAGAGGAGTAGAGAGGAGGGGACAGGGAGAGGAGTAGAGAGGAGGGGACAGGGAGAGGAGTAGAGAGGAGGGACAGGGAGAGGAGTAGAGAGGAGTAGAGAGGAGAGGACAGGGAGAGGAGTAGAGAGGAGGGGACAGGGAGAGGAGTAGAGAGGAGAGGAGTAGAGAGGAGGGGACAGGGAGAGGAGTAGAGAGGAGGGGACAGGGAGAGGAGTAGAGAGGAGAGGACAGGGAGAGGAGTAGAGAGGAGGGGACAGGGAGAGGAGTAGAGAGGAGAGGACAGGGAGAGGAGTAGAGAGGAGGGGACAGGGAGAGGAGGGGACAGGGAGAGGAGTAGAGAGGAGAGGACAGGGAGAGGAGTAGAGAGGAGAGGACAGGGAGAGGAGTAGAGAGGAGGGGACAGGGAGAGGAGTAGAGAGGAGGGGACAGGGAGAGGAGTAGAGAGGAGAGGACAGGGAGAGGAGTAGAGAGGAGGGGACAGGGAGAGGAGTAGAGAGGAGGGGACAGGGAGAGGAGTAGAGAGGAGGGGACAGGGAGAGGAGTAGAGAGGAGGGGACAGGGAGAGGAGTAGAGAGGAGGGGACAGGGAGAGGAGTAGAGAGGAGGGGACAGGGAGAGGAGTAGAGAGGAGGGGACAGGGAGAGGAGTAGAGAGGAGAGGACAGGGAGAGGAGCTAGAGAGGAGGGGACAGGGAGAGGAGTAGAGAGGAGGGGACAGGGAGAGGAGTAGAGAGGAGGGGACAGGGAGAGGAGTAGAGAGGAGGGACAGGGAGAGGAGTAGAGAGGAGAGGACAGGGAGAGGAGTAGAGAGGAGGGGACAGGGAGAGGAGTAGAGAGGAGGGGACAGGGAGAGGAGTAGAGAGGAGAGGACAGGGAGAGGAGTAGAGAGGAGGGGACAGGGAGAGGAGTAGAGAGGAGGGGACAGGGAGAGGAGTAGAGAGGAGGGGACAGGGAGAGGAGTAGAGAGGAGGGGACAGGGAGAGGAGTAGAGAGGAGGGGACAGGGAGAGGAGTAGAGAGGAGGGGACAGGGAGAGGAGTAGAGAGGAGGGGACAGGGAGAGGAGTAGAGAGGAGGGGACAGGGAGAGGAGTAGAGAGGAGGGGACAGGGAGAGGAGTAGAGAGGAGGGGACAGGGAGAGGAGTAGAGAGGAGGAGAGAGGAGTAGAGAGGAGGGGACAGGGAGAGGAGTAGAGAGGAGGGGACAGGGAGAGGAGTAGAGAGGAGGGGACAGGGAGAGGAGTAGAGAGGAGGGGACAGGGAGAGGAGTAGAGAGGAGAGGACAGGGAGAGGAGTAGAGAGGAGGGGACAGGGAGAGGAGTAGAGAGGAGGGGACAGGGAGAGGAGTAGAGAGGAGGGGACAGGGAGAGGAGTAGAGAGGAGAGGACAGGGAGAGGAGTAGAGAGGAGGGGACAGGGAGAGGAGTAGAGAGGAGAGGGACAGGGAGAGGAGTAGAGAGGAGGGGACAGGGAGAGGAGTAGAGAGGAGAGGACAGGGAGAGGAGTAGAGAGGAGGGGACAGGGAGAGGAGTAGAGAGGAGGGGACAGGGAGAGGAGTAGAGAGGAGAGGGACAGGGAGAGGAGTAGAGAGGAGGGGACAGGGAGAGGAGTAGAGAGGAGGGGACAGGGAGAGGAGTAGAGAGGAGAGGACAGGGAGAGGAGTAGAGAGGAGGGGACAGGGAGAGGAGTAGAGAGGAGGGGACAGGGAGAGGAGTAGAGAGGAGAGGGACAGGGAGAGGAGTAGAGAGGAGAGGACAGGGAGAGGAGTAGAGAGGAGGGGACAGGGAGAGGAGTAGAGAGGAGGGACAGGGAGAGGAGTAGAGAGGAGGGGACAGGGAGAGGAGTAGAGAGGAGGGACAGGGAGAGGAGTAGAGAGGAGAGGACAGGGAGAGGAGTAGAGAGGAGGGACAGGGAGAGGAGTAGAGAGGAGAGGACAGGGAGAGGAGTAGAGAGGAGGGGACAGGGAGAGGAGTAGAGAGGAGGGGACAGGGAGAGGAGTAGAGAGGAGGGGACAGGGAGAGGAGTAGAGAGGAGTAGAGAGGAGAGGACAGGGAGAGGAGTAGAGAGGAGGGGACAGGGAGAGGAGTAGAGAGGAGGGGACAGGGAGAGGAGTAGAGGAGTAGAGAGGAGGGGACAGGGAGAGGAGTAGAGAGGAGAAGAGAGGAGGGGACAGGGAGAGGAGTAGAGAGGAAGGGACAGGGAGAGGAGTAGAGAGGAGGGGACAGGGAGAGGAGTAGAGAGGAGAGGACAGGGAGAGGAGTAGAGAGGAGAGACAGGGAGAGGAGTAGAGCGGAGGGGACAGGGAGAGGAGTAGAGAGGAGTAGAGAGGAGGGGACAGGGAGAGGAGTAGAGAGGAGGGGACAGGGAGAGGAGTAGAGAGGAGGGGACAGGGAGAGGAGTAGAGAGGAGGGGACAGGGAGAGGAGTAGAGAGGAGAGGACAGGGAGAGGAGTAGAGAGGAGGGGACAGGGAGAGGAATAGAGAGGAGGGGACAGGGAGAGGAGTAGAGAGGAGTAGAGAGGAGAGGACAGGGAGAGGAGTAGAGAGGAGGGGACAGGGAGAGGAGTAGAGAGGAGGGGACAGGGAGAGGAGTAGAGAGGAGGGGACAGGGAGAGGAGTAGAGAGGAGAAGAGAGGAGGGGACAGGGAGAGGAGTAGAGAGGAGGGGACAGGGAGAGGAGTAGAGAGGAGTAGAGAGGAGGGGACAGGGAGAGGAGTAGAGAGGAGTAGAGAGGAGGGGACAGGGAGAGGAGTAGAGAGGAGGGGACAGGGAGAGGAGTAGAGAAGAGGGGACAGGGAGAGGAGTAGAGAGGAGGGGACAGGGAGAGGAGTAGAGAGGAGAGGACAGGGAGAGGAGTAGAGAGGAGGGGACAGGGAGAGGAGTAGAGAGGAGGGGACAGGGAGAGGAGTAGAGAGGAGGGGACAGGGAGAGGAGTAGAGAGGAGGGGACAGGGAGAGGAGTAGAGAGGAGGGGACAGGGAGAGGAGTAGAGAGAAGGGGACAGGGAGAGGAGTAGAGAGGAGGGGACAGGGAGAGGAGTAGAGAGGAGTAGAGAGGAGGGGACAGGGAGAGGAGTAGAGAGGAGTAGAGAGGTGGGGACAGGGAGAGGAGTAGAGAGGAGGGGACAGGGAGAGGAGTAGAGAGGAGCGGACAGGGAGAGGAGTAGAGAGGAGGGGACAGGGAGAGGAGTAGAGAGGAGAGGACAGGGAGAGGAGTAGAGAGGAGGGGACAGGGAGAGGAGTAGAGAGGAGGGGACAGGGAGAGGAGTAGAGAGGAGCGGACAGGGAGAGAAGTAGAGAGGAGGGGACAGGGAGAGGAGTAGAGAGGAGGGGACAGGGAGAGGAGTAGAGAGGAGGGGACAGGGAGAGGAGTAGAGAGGAGATAAAGGAAGCCGAGAGAGGGGTGGCAATAAAGAGGGGAGGGGGAGGAAAGAGTGGGGAAGTAAAGTGAGAGAGGAGATAAGGAAAGGAAGGGAAAAGGATGGAGTGGGGGGAGGAGGAGAGAGAGGAGAGAAGTGCAGAGGTCATCAAACAGAGCATGGAAACAGATGTCTAGAGACAAATTAATTAATTAATTAATCTTCCACACATGCATATAACAGCACAGACATTTCCCATACAATATACTTCCATGGTGGAGAATGCCAACTCTCCCATCCCTATAGGCCATCCCAACAATCAACAATAATGCAATGCCTGCAAACCACCTTCCAGCTGGAACAATTAGTCACACAACATGAAAGCAGAGGTCAATATAAAATTCTGGGCCCTTAGGGGCCCCCATAGACACACTGAAAAACCGACCACACTACCCTAAACCTTCAATATGTAAACTTCCCTTTTAAGTTGGCCTCCTAATTTCACTTTTCCAGGGGCCAGTTGAGGGGAGGGGAGTACAGGAGGAGGGGAGTACGGGAGGTAACTGTGAACATGGCTTAGTGTTACTGTTAGCACGCTGACAGTAATCTCTCTTAGTCTCCCAGGCAGCCAGACCTCCACTGCAGGGGATGTGTTTGTTGGCAGAGAGAGGGATGGAACGGGGGATAAAGGGAGATAGGGAAGAGGGGATAGCAGTTAGAGAAAAAGACAGAGGGAAAGAGAGAGAGAGAGGAGGGGAAGTAGGAATGGGTATGGCATGTAGAGAGGAGTACAGGATTAAAGTGCAGGGGCTTATAAGAGGCACACACATGCAGTACGCTCATCTAGATCTGCCCAGGTTCTGGGGACAGTACATGGTCACTGAGACACCAACAACAGCAACCGAGAAATCTAACATAACCGAATAGTCTCATCCAGCTCTCCCACCTAACATACATTTCCACAGGCGAGTCTCTGGAGAGACATGATCCAGATCCACACAGAAGGAGCAGAGGTAGCGCTTACACACAAACACACCCAAATAACTCTCAGACTAAACACAGACACCCCCCCACACACACACAAAAAGTATTCTTCCCTTCAGAGGATCCCCCCAAACATCTGTCATGACGATAGTTACATTTCATCATACATTATTTACCTCAGAGCAGAACATCAAATGGCAAATTAGTATTAGAACATCAGATGAATAACTGACCAATCATAGTTAATCACTGTCTGTTATGAGTCATTTCTAGCCTAGCAGTTAAGAGCGTTGGGCCAGTGACCGAAAGATCGCTGGTTCGAATTCCTGAGCCGACTAGGGTAAATATCTGTCAATGTTTCACGACTACCGTCATGGAACATGACATAACATGACATAACATGAGCCTTGACCACCTACATCTATTAGTGAACATGATACTATAAATATGATGGAACATGACATGACATGACATGAGCCTTGACCACCTACATCTATTAGTGAACATGATACTATAAATATGATGGAACATGACATGACATGACATGAGCCTTGACCACCTACATCTATTAGTGAACATGATACTATAAATATGATGGAACATGACATGACATGAACATGAGCCTTGACCACCTACATCTATTAGTGAACATGATACTATAAATATGATGGAACATGACATGACATGACATGAGCCTTGACCACCTACATCTATTAGTGAACATGATACTATAAATATGATGGAACATGACATGACATGAACATGAGCCTTGACCACCTACATCTATTAGTGAACATGATACTATAAATATGATGGAACATGACATGACATGACATGAGCCTTGACCACCTACATCTATTAGTGCTTAATTAACACTTTAGTGAGCACCCAACCAGTTACACTGAGCCAGTTTCCATATTAAACTAACACAGCCCTGCCCAATGCCCTTCACGTGTTCCTGGATTACTGTGTGAGGATAGGAGAGTGTGTATGACGTGGCTGTGTGTGCATGTGTGTTATGTCCACTACAGACACAACACACACACTCTCCAGGGACAGGGAAGCACCAAGCCTGGCTCGACTCCATCTACTGTCACTGTGTCGCCCCCCCCTCCCTGTCCCTCCAAGTCCTCAGAGGGATGACATCACAGTCTGGATAGAGCAGAGGGAGTTGACAGACCAATGTCTTTCCTGGATGTAATGTAGTCCAGGAAAACTATCATATCTAAGAGTGGTCACAGAAGAGTGACATTATACATAGCACCTTTGGGAGGGTGCAATAAGGAAGGAGAGTAAGGTAGAGATGTATTGTCTCTGCCTGTCATTGGTCTTGATATGACCTTTACCTAGAGTTGGGGTCAATTTCAATTCCAATTCCAAATTTTCCTCATTGTAAAGCATTGGAGATAATAGGATTTGGAATTACTGTGTACTTCCTGAACTGACAGGAATTGACCCCAACACTGCCTTTACCTACAGTCTAGAAATTCTTCATTCTTTGAGTGGTGATTGCCATTTCATTACTCTTATCATAGTGTGAAAGACTGTGTAAACACTCTAATATTATTTGAAACACTCTGGCCCAAACTACAGCAGGAGGGTTAGGCTCCAGCCCAGACCGCACTGGGAGCCAGACAGACAGACAGCAGAAGAAAGATACTGTCACAATGTCGACTGAAGGTGGCGCCTCTCCTCGTTCGGGCGGCGCTCGTCGTCGCCGGCCTACTAGCTGCCACCGATCCTCTTTTCATTTTCTTTTGGTGGGGTCTGGTTTATGTGTGCACCTGTATTGTGTTAGATCGTTAGTGGGGGGGTATTTAGTCTCTCTGTTTAGGTTTGGGGATTGTGCGGGATTGTTGTTGTCTGGTTTGGTTGGGGTTTAGGCATTCCCTCTGCATTTTTGTGTGTTAAGGCATACGAGTTTTTCTGGGCTGCGCCCCTACTCTGTTTTCGGACTCTTACTGTATTGTATTTCGCCCTGCCTTACATGTTGTTGGCAGTTTTGGACTGTTGCCTATTAAACGTGTGTTCACGGACCTTGGTCTCCTGCGCCTGACTTCACCCCTCCTGCTGCTTTGAGTTCCTGACAGGTACATTCTAATGTCTAGACTTGTTTTCTCATGTCCCTCTAACTTGGGCCCAAGTTTTTAAAGATGGCCGTCCTTGAAATGTGAGAGAGGAACACTTCAGTGAGAGATTATATGTCAGACCCCAGCAAACTTCTCAATTAATACTTAAAGTGAGAGAACTGTCATCTTGATAACTTTACCTGGTTCCTGACACTGTGGTTATTTTCTGTTTTTAACAGAAACCCCATTTCAATACACACATTACCACTGCTTTACCACTATATTTCTAACATCCTCTTCAGATTTCTCCAATCACCCGCTCTGTCCAATCTGCCACTATTCTATCAAGCCCCACTCTCCTTCTCTCCCACCATCCTCTTTTCCTAATCAGTCCCAGCTTTCATTTCTCATCCATCTCATTGAGTAACGCTTCCGACCCTTTAAACTCTCTCTCTCTGCTACAACACTTCCCTCCTCCCTCCTTCTCTTCCCCTCGCGCCATTTCCCCTGTGTTATATGTTCATTTCTCCCGCTAACCCCAAAATCATCCTTTCATTCTTTACATCTCTTACTCTCTGATACTTTCATTCACTTCCGTCGCTCATTCTAATTATCTCTCACTCCATCTCGTTTCCCCCTTTCCCCCCCTATCCCTTCTCATTCACAGTAAAGCGTGGTGTCGTGGCCTAGCTTTTCATTTATCCATATTTCAGCGTACTAACAACTTGCTCTTCTGGACAGAACCTCCATCAAACGTGCATGGTAAAGATCAAGGCCTAATCTCCTTCAATCTACAGCAGCCCACTTTAAACCTGTGCCAATACTGAATGGAAATTCAACCTCTTATTCCAGCACTGTATACTGTACTGTAACAACCAACCTCTTATCCCAGCACTTTATACTGTACTGTAACAACCAACCTCTTATCCCAGCACTTTATACTGTACTGTAACAACCAACCTCTTATCCCAGCACTTTATACTGTACTGTAACAACCAACCTCTTATCCCAGCACTTTATACTGTACTGTAACAACCAACCTCTTATCCCAGCACTTTATACTGTACTGTAACAACCAACCTCTTATCCCAGCACTTTATACTGTACTGTAACAACCAACCTCTTATCCCAGCACTTTATACTGCACTGTAACAACCAACCTCTTATCCCAGCACTTTATACTGTACTGTAACAACCAACCTCTTATCCCAGCACTTTATACTGTACTGTAACAACCAACCTCTTATTCCAGCACTTTATACTGTACTGTAACAACCAACCTCTTATCCCAGCACTTTATAATGTACTGTAACAACCAACCTCTTATTCCAGCACTTTATACTGTACTGTAACAACCAACCTCTTATCCCAGCACTTTATACTGCACTGTAACAACCAACCTCTTATCCCAGCACTTTATACTGCACTGTAACAACCAACCTCTTATTCCAGCACTTTATACTGTACTGTAACAACCAACCTCTTATCCCAGCACTTTATACTGTACTGTAACAACCAACCTCTTATTCCAGCACTTTATACTGTACTGTAACAACCAACCTCTTATCCCAGCACTTTATACTGTACTGTAACAACCAACCTCTTATCCCAGCACTTTATACTGCACTGTAACAACCAACCTCTTATCCCAGCACTTTATACTGTAACAACCAACCTCTTATCCCAGCACTTTATACTGCACTGTAACAACCAACCTCTTATCCCAGCACTTTATACTGTACTGTAACAACCAACCTCTTATCCCAGCACTTTATACTGTACTGTAACAACCAACCTCTTATCCCAGCACTTTATAATGTACTGTAACAACCAACCTCTTATTCCAGCACTTTATACTGTACTGTAACAACCAACCTCTTATCCCAGCACTTTATACTGCACTGTAACAACCAACCTCTTATCCCAGCACTTTATACTGCACTGTAACAACCAACCTCTTATCCCAGCACTTTATACTGCACTGTAACAACCAATCTCTTATCCCAGCACTTTATACTGCACTGTAACAACCAATCTCTTATCCCAGCACTTTATACTATACTGTAACAACCAACCTCTTATCCCAGCACTGTATACTGTACTGTAACAACCAACCCTCCCATCTGCAGACTTTTGGGAGGATTGTCAAGCTAAGTATTCAGCAGATCGTCAGCTTTACATTATGGATCATTTGTATTTATTATGGATCTCCATTAGCTGTTGCCAAGTCAGCAGCTATGGGGTCCAGCAAAATGATGGCAGTTATAAAATCAATACATTTCAAAAACATACACATTCAACACATTAAGTTGGTAACTCTATAGTGGGCCTCAACAGCATGGTGCATCCTAGGGAAATCACATCATTTCAGGCACTATTATGTGTAGTTGCTTTGTCTTGTGCAATCTTTTTCCCATTCCTATTCAATTAGCACAACATCATTCATTGCAACACAACCGTTTTAATCTCAACCCTAAACTACTGGTGACGACCTATTCTCCAGCATAGGCTCGCAGCCTCAGACAAGGTGGTTTCCCTCCGTATTTCCCTCCTCCCTCCGTCATCTTACTGGTTTGCCATGGTTTCCTTCTAATGTTGCATTCACAACTCCTTATTCCTTCACGTGATTTAGGTTTTCTGACCAGGTCTTGTCACCCTAACCACTAGCCTCACTCTTAAGCATTCTAAATTGGCTTCCTGGGCTACTATCATAATAGCTTGCACTTACACTCAATCCCTTCTCATGCTTTACCATTATTTATACCATGGTTGAATACTCCTTTCTGACTGGCTTGAAGAGCATTCTAGAGCGTGCATTATTTCATTATAATGCACAGTATATTTGCACGGTAGAATTCAATGGCTATAGTTAATTTTACAAGTTTTGTTTGAGCTGCACACTCGACCCTGCTCTGCTCCACATCATTCGTTTCTATTCCTGCCTATTCTCTCCTTCCTCAAGTAATAAAAAGGGGTTATCTAACCCCTCTATGCAACACTAGTCTTTCTTTCAGAACTGGAGCTGCAACCACCACAGCCACACTAGGTATAATTCCACCCTCACTCTCCAGCATCTAGATTCTGTCTTTGTTGCCATTCAGTACATTCAAGCCTGTACTCGATTGAAGTGTAGCTACTTCCCAGTCTGGACACTCCTAACTTATCTGATTAAAAGCTTGTGCCAGTCTGCCCTGTCACACTCTGACACAATTTCCATTAGTGTCATTTTGTTGGTCACCGGTTTTCCCCCTGAGAAGATGAGGCTCTAATGGAGTCCATAGTGTGGCCTGGTTAAACCAGACAATGCTGCACTGCATGGTTTACCAGTATGGACTGCTGGACTGGAGGAAAGAGCCGTCTGAATGTAGCGTAGTTTTGGAATGCAATGATGTCTCATTAAAGCCTGGGAGGATTATGTTGCCTTGTTTGAGAGGTGGAGGGAGAGAGGGAGAGAGAGAGAGAGAGAGAGAGAGAGGAGGGGAGAGGGAAAGAAAGAGCAAGTGAACATTATATTGAAGTAGGGATAAGACGAACAGAGAAAAAAAGAGTGAGTGAAAAGGCAAATAGAGGGGGAGAGAGAGAGAGAAAGAGACAGAGTGAGAGAAAGAGACAGACAGAGAGAAAGAAGAGAGAGAGATATTGAAAGCTCCATGTTAGAATTCCAGAATCACCTTAGTGCATTTCAGCTCTAATGACTTTTTGTCTCCCGCCAAAGCAGGAACGCTACTAGGATGTCTACACAACTCAAACCTCAGCCAGATAACTCTCCTCTCCGCGTGTGTGTGGTGTGCGCGTGGTAACTCCCTGACATTTAAGCTGCACTGGAAAAACCCAGAAAGCAAACTTGTTAACATTTGCACTGCGTGTTCGTGGCTTGGGATAAGCAGCGAACATTACGTCGCCATGTTTTCTAATCCTGATCCAACATCCAGGGTGAATCAATCAGGATTTGAAGATGTTTGGTGAAAAAAGCACGATAATTCAAACCCAAATCTGTATATGAGCCCCACATTTCAGGACCTGTCAAGACTTCAGGGGAAGAATAAGAGACAACAAAGAGAAGAAGAACAGATCTGTACCTGAGAGCAGGAGAATGACAGATAGATTAAATAAAACTAGATTCATATTTCATGGCTGTGTAGGGAGCTCCCTACCTCTCCTATTCCTTCTGACACAACACTGAGTCATACCTCTCTAGAACTGTACTATAGTATATATATATATATATATATATATCCCAGTGTCGGTCCTTATATATATAGATGAGTAGGTGTCCACATTTTTGTAGGTGAGTAGGTGTACCCAAATATTTGGACACCTACTCATTCTTTATTTTTACTATTTTCTACATTGTAGAACAGTGAAGACGTGTTATTTCACAGTTTTGACATGTGGAATCATGTAGTACCCCAAAAAGATTATTCAAAGTAGCCACCCTTTGCCTTGATGACAGCTTTGCACAATCTTGGCATTCTCTCAACCAGCTTCATGATGTAGTCACCTGGAATGCATTTCAATTAACAGGTGACCCTTGTTAAAAGTTCATTTGTGGAATTTCTTTCCTTCTTAATGCATTTGAGCCAATCAGTTGTGTTGTGACTAGGTAGGGGTGGTATACAGAAGATAGCCCTATTTGGTAAAAGACCAAGTCCATGTTATGGGAAAAAACAGCTCAAATAAGCAAAGAGAAATGACAGACCATCATTACCTTAAGGCATGAAGGTCAGTCAATCCGGAAGATTTCAAGAACTTTTAAAGTTTCTTTAAGCGCAGTTGCAAAAACCATCAAGCACTATGATGAAACTGACTATCATGGGACTGCCACAGGAAAGGAAGACCCAGAGTTACCTCTGCTGCAGAGGATAAGTTCATTAGAGTTAACTGCACCTGAGATTGCAGCTCAAATAAATTCTTCACAGAGATCAAGTAACAGACACATCTCAACATCAACTGTTCAGAGGAGACTGTGTGAATCAGGTCTTCATGGTTGAATTGCTGCAAAGAAATCATTACTAAAAGACACAAATAATAAGAAGAGACCTGCTTTGGCCAAGAAACACGAGCAATGGATGTTAGACCGGTGGAAATCTGTCCTTTGGTCTGATGAGTCCAAATTTGAGATTTTTGGTTCCAACCGGCATGTCTTTGTGAGACGCAGAGTAGGTGAACGGATGATCTCCGCATGTGTGGTTACCACCGTGAAGCATGGAGGAGGTGTGGGAGTGCTTTGCTGGTGACACTGTCAGTGATTTATTTAGAATTCAAGGCACACTTAACCAGCATGGCTACCACAGCATTCTGCAGCAATACGCCATTTCATCTGCGGTTTGCGCTTAATGGGACTATCATTTGTTTTTCAACAGGACAATGACCCAACACATCTCCAGGCTGTGTAAGGGCTGTTTGACCAAGAAGGAGAGTGATGGAGTGCCGCATCAGATGACCTGGCCTCCACAAATCACCCGACCTCAACCCAATTGAGATGGTTTGGGATGAGTTGGACCGCAGAGTGAAGGAAAAACAGCCAACAAGTGCGCAGCATATGTGGGAACTCCTTCAAGATTGTTGGAAAAGCATTCCAGGTGAAGCTGGTTGAGAGAATGCCAAGACTGTGCAAAGCTGTCATCAAGGCAAAGGGTGGCGACTTTGAAGAATCTAAAATATATTTTGATTTGTTTAACACTTTTTTGGTTACTACATGGTTTCATATGTCTTCACTATTATTCTAAAATAGTAAAAATGCAGTGCCTTAGACCGCTGTGCCACTCGGGAGACCAACTATAGTATATTTCTGTAATACAGTATTATACCTCTATACAACTGTACCATAGTATATCTCTGAACCACAGTGAGCAACGTCTTGCTAGTGTATAATGGTAACTTCACAAAAACTAGTGGGAACTAACACCTCTTTAGAATGACTCTCTCTTTTACCTCAGTGAGCGACATGTTTCTACAGAGCCACATTTATAGAGCTCCTTCTCTCTATAACTTTGACAAAAATAATCACTACCTATGCTTAATTTCTCAATCACTTCCCGTCTAGTTGGTTCACAACCTATAATTTAATATCCCTGTGAAAGCCTTGATTATTAGAGAAAACGCAAACAAAGATAATCAATTTGCGAAATGGGAAAACAAATAAAATAAAAACAATCAGAGGAATTTAGGGAGGTAAAAAGGAGAGGAGGCAGACAGGCTTGTTGATGCTACATCCAGATAGCAATGAGTCATTGATATCCAACTGTTGGATGTACATATCTATAGTGCCTTCACAAAGTATTCGTAGCCCTTGACCTATTGCACATTTTGTTATGTTACAGCCTGAATTGGATTAAATATTTTTTCCCCCCTCAGCTATCTACACACAATACCATGAAATGAGCAGATCCAGTCTAGATTTAGCCTTGTGGTTTAGGTTTTTGTCCTGCTGAAAGGTGAATTCATCTCCAGTCTAGGTTTAGCCTTGTGTTTTAGGTTATTGTCCTGCTGAAAGGTGAATTCATCTCCCAGTGTCTGTTGGAAAGCAGACAAACAGGTTTTCTTGTAGGATTTTGCCTGTATCTGTATTTTGTTTATTTTTATCCTAAAAACTCCCTTGCCGATGACAAGCATACCCATAACATGATGCAGCACCACCATGCTTGGAAATATGAGGAGTGGTACTCAGTGATGTTTTGTGTATGCCCCAAACATAATGCTTATTCAGATGAAAAAAAGTCAATTTCTTTGCCAATTATTTTGCAGTATTACTTAAGTGCCTTGTTGCAAACAGGATGCATGTTTTAGAATATTTGTATTCAGTACAGGCTTCATTCTTTTCAGTCTGTTATGTAAGTTACTATTGTGGAGTAACTATAATGCTGTTGATCCATCCACAGTTCTCATATCACAGCCATTAAACTCTAACTGTTTTAAAATCCCCATTGGCCTCATGGTGAAATCCCTGAGCAGTTTCCTTACTTTCCGGCAACTGAGTTAGGAAGGACGCCTATATCTTTGTAGTGACTGTGTGTATTGATACACCCTCCAAAGTGTAATTAATACCTTCACTATGCTCAAAGGTATCTGCTTTTTTACCAATCGATGCCCTTATTTGTGAGACATTGAAAAATCTCCCTGGTCTTTGTGGTGGAATATATGCTTGAATTTCACTACCTGATTGAGGGAGATTACAGATAATTGTATGTGTGGTGTACAGAGATGGAATAGTCATTAAAACAATCATGTTAACCACTATTATTGAACACAAATTTATGCTTGCCATAAGAAAGTGGTTGAATACTTAATGACAAAAAATAAAAAATATTTCTAAAAAGTTCTACAAACACAATTCCACTTTGACATTATGGGGTATTTTGTGTAGATCAGTGACCCAAAATCTCCATCTAATACTTTTTTTATTAAGCTGTGACACAAACAATTTTGGAAAAGGTTAAGTGGTGTGAATACTTTCTGAATGTGTGTGTGTGTACTTGTTTTCCTTCCTGATCAGGCCCCCATGTCCTAACAATTCACCCATGTGAGTGTGTGTGTGTGTGTGTGTGTGTGTGTGTGTGTGTGTGTGTGTGTGTGTGTGTGTTGGTGTGTGGAACTCTCACCCTGAGTGCTCTCTAATCACTTAATTACAGTGGAGATAGAATGCTTATTAGATGAAACGCCCCACCACAACAGGACACGAGCAGAAAAAAAAACATTTAAGATAAAAATCATCCGCTGCATTAAAAAATAAAATGCCTATTCCCCAATGACATAGGATGTAGAGACAACGTGAGAGCTGTGCTAATGGAAAGTGGGGTCTGTGTAAAACTTGGGCGGCGGGCACCGTGGAACCAGCTGTACCCTTCCATGGTGTTCACATTACGCAAAGTACATACAGTGTCTTCAGAAAGTTCACACACCCCTTGACTTTTCCCACATTTCCTTTGTGTTACAGAATTTAAAATTGATTAAATTGAGATTTTGGGTCACTGGCCTACACATAATACACCAAAATGTAAAAGTAATTTTTTTTTAAGTATTATTTTTCAAATGAATGATAAATGAGAAGCTGAAATGTGTTGCATCAATAAGTATTCAACCCTTTTGTTATGGCTAGTCTAAATAAGTTCAGGAGTAAAAATGTGCTTAATAAGTCACATAATAAGTTGAATGGACTCACTCTGTGTGCAGAGTGAAACACAAGGCCAAATCTACACTGTTGCTTACAGTGAATGTTCCTGAGTGGCTGATTTAGTTTTGACTTAAATCTGCTTGAAAATATATGGCAAGACCTGGAAATGGTTGTCAAGCAAAGATCAACAACCAATTTGACAGAGCTTGAAGAATTTTTAAAAGAATACTGGTTAAATATTGCACAATCCACACGCGCAGCCGTCACCAACGCTTCTGTAATGAGAGCAGGTCAGAGATGCACTCTGAGGGCTACTGATCCCATCTTGAGCTGTCCCAGACATCCTGATATTTTCAAACATGTTTGATTTTATCAGCACAAAACCTGCAATGCTCTTGTAGTGTGAGATGTGCAACAACAAGTTTTGAGAAAGGTGAACAGCAGACTCTCGAGAATGAGCAATGACTACTACTAGTATGCCTTTATTGTTACATCTCTGAAGTTCACAAGCAATGTTACTCAATTCAAAATGTTAGCTAGATATTGCAACTCTGTATGGCAAGCGTGAATTTCCGACTGAACATAAATATGAGCCTGCTTTGAGCCAAAGCTCGTTATAGCTTCATTAACAATCTAATCAGATCATTTTGGCGAGACAGCGTGTATGGTGAATCCTCACAACTAAGTGAAGAATGTTGTAGTGTGTGACCCCCCCTCTTGCCACATCGTTTTGTGTGGGCACCACTACGTTGGCAAGACAACACTACAGGAAGGTCAGTTGTTTAATGTGAGAGGCACAGCGATGTTAGGATTTTGAAAGTCATGTAGCGTACATCCGGCATTACCAAGAAAGACTCACAGCTGTAATCTCTGCCAAAGGTGCTTCTACAAAGTATTGACTCAGGGGTATGAATATTTATGCAAATGAGATATTACTGTAAAAATCTATTGGATCCATTTTCAGATTAGGCTGTAACACAACAAAGTGTGGAATAATTCAAGGGGCATGAATACTTATATATACACACACACCCACACACACATACAGTGCGTTTGGAAAGTATTCAGACCCCTTGACTTTTTCCACTTTTGTTACGTTCCCTTATTCTAAAATGGATTAAATAAATAAAAATCCTCATCAATCTACACACAATATCCCGTAATGACAAAGAGAAAAAAGGGTTTTTAGAAATGTTTGCAAATGTAATTACAAAAAACGAACAGAAATACCTTATTTACATAAGTATTCAGACCCTTTGCTATGAGACTCGAAATTGAGCTCAGGTGCATCCTGTTTCCATTGATCATTCTTGAGATGTTTCTACAACTTCATCAAATCAAATCCAATTTTATTTGTCACATGCGCCAAATACAACAGGTGTAGACTTTACAGTGAAATGCTTACTTACAAGCCCTTAACCAATAATTCAGTTAAGAAAAATAAGTGTAAAGAAAGTATTTACTAAATAACCTGAAGTAAACAATAAATTAAAAATAAATAAATAAAATTTGAAAATAACAAAAAATTAAAGAGAAACAATAAAATAACAGTAAAGAGGCTATATACAGGGGGTACCGGTACAGAGTCAATGTGCGGGGGCACCGGTTAGTTGAGGTAATATGTACATGCACTCCGGTACCGCTTGCCGTGCGGTAGAAGATAGAACAGTCTATGACTAGGGTGGCTGGAGTCGTCTGCAATTTTTAGGGCCTTCCTCTGACACTGCCTGGCATAGAGGTCCTGGATGGCAGGAAGCTTGGCCATACACACTACCATGTGTAGTGCCTTGCAGTTGGAGGCCGAGCAGTACCGCCATACCAGGCGGTGATGCCATCAGACAGGATGCTCTCGATGGTGCAGCTGTAGAACTTTTTGAGGATCTGAGGACCCATGCCAAATCTTTTCATTCTCCTGAGGGGGAATAGGCATTGTTGTGCCCTCTTCATGACTGTCTTGGTGTGTTTGGACCATGATAGTTCTTAATGATAGTGTTGGAGTCGTGCTTGGCCATGCAGTTATGGGTGAACATGGAGTACAGAAGGGGACTGAGCACGCACCCCTGAGGAGCCCCCGTGTTGAGGATCAGCGTGGCTGATGTATTGTTACCTACCCTTACCACCTGGGTGCAGCCCGCCGGGAAGTCCAGGATCCAGTTGCAGAGGGTGGTGTTTAGTTCCAGGTTCCTTAGCCTAGTGATGAGCTTTGAGGGCACTGTGGTGTTGAACGCTGAGCTGTAGTCAATGAATAGCATTCTCAAATAGGTGTTTCTTTTGTCCAGGTGGGAAAGGGCAGTGTGGAGTGCAATAGAGATTGCGTCATCTGTGGATCTGTTGGGGCGGTATGTTGGGGCGGTATGGTTTCTGGGATAATGGTGTGGATGTGAGCCATGACCAGCCTTTCAAAGCACTTCAGGAATACAGATGTGAGTGCTACCGGCCGGTAGTCATTTAGAAAGGTTACTTTGTTGTTTTTGGGCACAGGGACTATGTTTGTCTGCTTAAAACATGTTGGACTTACAGACACGGTCAGGGACAGGTTGAAAATGTCAATGAAGACACTTGCCAGTTGGTCAGCGCATGCCTGGAGTACACTTCCTGGTAATCCGTCTGGCCCTGCAGCCTTGTGAATGTTGACCTGTTTAAAGGTCTTACTCACATAGTCATCCGGAACAGCTGGTGCTCTCATGCATGCTTCAGTTTTGCTTGCCTCGAAGCGCGCATAGAACTCATTTAGCTCGTCTGGTAGGCTTGTGTCACTGGGCAGCCTCACGGCTGTGCTTCCCTTTGTAGTCTGTGAACTCTGATTGGAGTCCACCTGTGGTAAATTAAATTAATTGGAGATGATTGGAAAGGCACACACCTGCCTATATAAGGTCCCACAGTTGACAGTGCATGTCAGAGCAAAAACCAAGCCATGAGATCGAAGGAATTGTCTGTAGAGCTCAGAGACAGGATTGTGTTGAGGCACAGATCTGGCAAAGCATGCCAAAACACTTCTGGAGCATTGAAGAACACAGTGGCCTCCATCATCCATCAGTTTGGAACAACCAAGACTCTTCCTAGAGCTGGCCGCCCGGCCAAACTGAGCAATAGGGGGCGAAGGGCCTTGGTCAGGGAGGTGACCAAGAACCCGAGCTCCTCTGTGGAGATGTGAGAACCTTCCAGAAGGACAACCATCTTTGCAGCACTCCACCAATCAGGACTTTATGGTAGAGTGGCCAGACAGAAGCCACTCCTCAGTAAAAGGCACATGACAGCCCACTTGGAGTTGGTAAAAGGACATCTAAAGACTACGACCATGAGAAACAAGATTCTCTGGTCTGATGAACCCAAGATTGAACTCTTTGGCCTGAATGCCAATCGTCAAGTCTGGAAGAAACCTGGCACCATCCCTACGGTGAAGCATGGTGGTGGCAGCATCATGCTGTGGGGATGTTTTTCAGTGTCAGGGACTGGGAGACTAGTCAGGATCAAGAGAAAGATGAACAGAGTACAGAGAGATCCTTGATGAAAACCTGTTCCAGAGCGCTCAGGACCTCAGACTGGGGTGAAGGTTCACCTTCTAACAAGACAACGACCCTAAGCACACAGCCAAGACAATGCAGGAGTGGCTTCAGGACAAGTCTCTGAATGTCCTTGAGTGGCCCAGCCATAGCCCGAACTTGAACCCGATCAAAAATCTCTGGAAAAACTTGAAAATAGCTGTGCAGCGACGCTCCCAATCCAACCTGACAGCTTGAGAGGATCTGCAAAGAAGAATGAGAGAAACTCCCCAAATACAGGTGTGCCAAGCTTGAGTGTCATACCCAAGAAGACTTGAGGCTGTAATCACTGCCAAAGGTGCTTCAACAAAGTACTGAGTAAAGGGTCTGAAAACTTACGTAAATGTGATATCATTTTTTTTAATACATTTGCAAAAATGGCTAAAAACCTGTTTTTGCCTTGTCATTATGGGGTATTATGTGTAGATTGAAGAGGGGGAAAAAACTATTTAATACATTTTACAATAAGGTTGTAAAAAGTTAAGGGGTCTGAATACTTTCTGAATGCACTGTACATAGCCAATGGTTCAACAATCTGTCTTTAAGAACCCCTCTACATTAGGCGCAGAGCAGCTCCATATTGGCCTATCAAATGGCTTTGTGTGTTGGAATGAAGCATATTAAAGAGGGTGACTCCCGTTTCCTTCTGGTGTTATATAAGACATGGTGGGCATTATGAAATGAGGCGTACAGTAATGGTTAAACAGTGTGAATGTACAGTACAGTGAGTGTTAGTGCTGACAGCTATGCTTCACCTTACATGGCCTTCCCCGTGTTTCAAACCATGTTCAGCTTTTTGACTTGGCCTGTCCCGGAAAAGCAGCTAAATGTCAACTATAATTAGGACAGCACATTTGATATGTAGCTCAGAGTGTGTGTCTGCATGTGCATGTGCTTGTGTATGAGACAAGAGAGTGAAGCATGTGGAGTGTGTGGCTGAGCGAGTCAGCAAGTGAGTGAGAGAGAGAGTAGGATGTGGAGTGTGTGTGTGTGCGTTCATGTGCACGTGTGTAGAAGGAATGAAAGCCTAGCAGCTGGTGAGAGAGAGAGACAGAAAGAGAGAGAGTCCATTCAGTGTTCCTGACTGTGGTCCTCTTCCCCACTGGGACAATTCAGCCATTGTTAAGAAGTCAGCTGATCTAGCTACCTCCACACAGCAGTACACTGTTTTATTACCATTAAAAGACTTCAGGGAGAGTAATGATATAATCCTATAAAAACAATAACCAAGCCAATAGTCAATTCGCATAACTCCGAGCCAGAGGTGGAGGAGAATAGTCCATTAAACAGTGTTACCAGCAGAAGCCCAGAGCAAAGTCTTCAAGCAGTTTACTTTTGGGGAACATGAATGAATAATTAATGATGAATAAAATAATACAGCCTTACTCAATCATAAAACCACACAATCATAAAACTAAAACTCTAACACTGTTCCCTTCAACTCAGGGTCAGGTGAAGAAAAAACATCTAAAATCTTTAAGCCTGCCAGGTCAGGCTTCCACAATAACCAAGCCAATAGTCAACACAGATACGTTTGAGATAGAGGTGGAGAAAAGTCCATTAAACAGTATTAGCAGCAGAAGCCCAGAAATAGTTCAGAGCAAAGTCCTCAAGCAGTTTAATTTTGGGAAACAAAACTAAACAAATCCATAAAACTAATGTTTTCTTTGCTGCCTAAAGCTTTTTAAAATGTTAAACTCAATAGACGTAATGCAGACACACACTCGTCCAAACTCTGGTTTGTCTACACACACTCGTCCAAACTCTGGTTCGTCTACACACACTCGTCCAAACTCTGCTTCTTCTACACACACTCGTCCAAACTCTGCTTCTTTTAAACACACACACACACTCGTCCAAACTCTGCTTCTTTTAAACACACACACACACTCGTCCAAACTCTGCTTCTTTTAAACACACACACTCGTCCAAACTCTGCTTCTTTTAAACACACACACTCGTCCAAACTCTGCTTCTTCTACACACACACTCGTCCAAACTCTGCTTCTTCTACACACACACTCGTCCAAACTCTGCTTCTTCTACACACACACTCGTCCAAACTCTGCTCCTTCTACACACACACTCGTCCAAACTCTGCTTCTTCTACACACACACTCGTCCAAACTCTGCTTCTTCTACACACACACTCGTCCAAACTCTGCTTCTTCTACACACACACTCGTCCAAACTCTGCTTCTTCTAAACACACACACTCGTCCAAACTCTGCTTCTTCTAAACACACACACTCGTCCAAACTCTGCTTCTTCTACACACACACTCATCCAAACTCTGCTTCTTCTACACACACACTCGTCCAAACTCTGCTTCTTCTACATGCACTCGTCCAAACTCTGCTTCTTCTACACACACACACTCGTCCAAACTCTGCTTCTTCTACACACACACACTCGTCCAAACTCTGCTTCTTCTACACACACACTCGTCCAAACTCTGCTTCTTCTACACACACACTCGTCCAAACTCTGCTTCTTCTAAACACACACACTCGTCCAAACTCTGCTTCTTCTAAACACACACACTCGTCCAAACTCTGCTTCTTCTACACACACACTCATCCAAACTCTGCTTCTTCTACACACACACTCGTCCAAACTCTGCTTCTTCTACATGCACTCGTCCAAACTCTGCTTCTTCTACACACACACACACTCGTCCAAACTCTGCTTCTTTTAAACACACTCGTCCAAACTCTGCTTCTTCTACACACACACTCGTCCAAACTCTGCTTCTTCTACACACACTCGTCCAAACTCTGCATCTTTTAAACACACTCGTCCAAACTCTGGTTCGTCTACACACACTCGTCCAAACTCTGGTTCGTCTACACACACTCGTCCAAACTCTGCATCTTTTAAACACACTCGTCCAAACTCTGCTTCTTTTAAACACACTCGTCCAAACTCTGGTTCGTCTACACACACACGTCCAAACTCTGCTTCTTTTAAACACACTCGTCCAAACTCTGGTTCTTCTAAACACACACACATCCAAACTCTGCTTCTTCTACACACACACGTCCAAACTCTGCTTCTTTTAAACACACTCGTCCAAACTCTGGTTCGTCTACACACACTCGTCCAAACTCTGCTTCTTCTAAACACACACTCATCCAAACTCTGCTTCTTCTACACACACACTCGTCCAAACTCTGCTTCTTTTAAACACACTCGTCCAAACTCTGGTTCGTCTACACACACTCGTCCAAACTCTGCTTCTTCTACACACACTCGTCCAAACTCTGGTTCTTCTACACACACACTCGTCCAAACTCTGGTTCTTCTACACACACTCGTCCAAACTCTGGTTCTTCTACACACACACTCGTCCAAACTCTGCTTCTTTTAAACACACTCGTCCAAACTCTGCTTCTTCTACACACACTCGTCCAAACTCTGGTTCTTCTACACACACACTCGTCCAAACTCTGCTTCTTTTAAACACACTCGTCCAAACTCTGGTTCTTCTACACACACTCGTCCAAACTCTGCTTCTTCTAAACACACACTCATCCAAACTCTGCTTCTTCTACACACACACTCGTCCAAACTCTGCTTCTTCTCACACACACTCGTCCAAACTCTGCTTCTTCTACACACACACTCGTCCAAACTCTGCTTCTTCTACACACACACTCGTCCAAACTCTGCTTCTTCTACACACACTCGTCCAAACTCTGCTTCTTCTACACACACACTCGTCCAAACTCTGCTTCTTTTAAACACACTCGTCCAAACTCTGGTTCTTCTACACACACTCGTTTGCAAACCACAAACAGTGTAGACACCATTCTAGACATCATCAAATCAAATTAGACTTTATTTGTCACCTGCGTTGAATACAACATGTGATGACATTACCGTGAAATGCTTAACCAAAAGTAACAGAGCAGTTCAAGAAAGAGTTAAGAAAATATTTACCAAATAAATGTAAGTAAAAAATAATTAAAAGTAACACAATAAAATAACAATAACAAGGTTATATACAGGGGGTACCGGTACAGAGTCAATGTGCGGGGGTACAGGTTAGTCGAGGTAATTTGTACATGTAGGTAGGTGTCGTGTCTTTGGGGTACCATTAAACTGAAGACATGTTTATCAATTAACTCCCTGTAATTATTATCACGCGATTAAACTGATTAATCGTTTAATTGTAATTAACTAGGAGATCGGGGCACCAAGGAAAATATTCAGATTACAAAGTTATAATTTTCCTAATATAACTTTCCTATATTATAACATTATATATTATATACTATTATAGTATAGGCCGATTAACTTCTGGTTTAAATGGTGTATTTTACCTCGCGTCCAGTCTCATTCCAAACGTCGTAAATTGTTGTATCTGCACGAACCCAGCCTTTACTAAGAGTCATCCATACATCAATTGTCTTAAAATCATTTATTTACTAAACTAAGTAATTCACAGAAAGTATACAAACAGTAATTATCATCACAAATAATTGGTAGAGTAATGTGCCCTAGTGGGCTAAAACAGGCATGGCTGGTGTCTTGTTGAACAATGGGTCATAAAGGGCAGCTGAGAAGGTACACAGAGTTCATTAATATTAACAATTGAACGCTCACTCATTCGGGAACAATTGCAATCAATATATATTTACGCTCAGTGTGTCGTCGGGATCCTTGTTGGAGCGTCGTTCTGTTTGAGAGTTCTCTCTCTCTCTCTCTCTCTCTCGGTTAGAATGGATCTTTCAAAGCGACATTCATTAATGTCGTCATAGAATGGATGTTTCGTTGGTCTTCGCGTTCAATGATATAATTTACTTAGCTGCAGACTAATAATTAATATCAAAGACTTGTTCTTATTCTGTCAGTATCAATAGTCTAAAAGTTAACCACGTGGTATAGTTCACTTTCAGTAGAGTACTCACGACGCCAGGACAGCGGAGTCAATCACCACCTTCCGGAGACACCTGAAACCCCACCTCTTCAAGGAATACCTGGGATAGGATAAGGTAATCCTTCTAACCCCCCCCCCTTAAAAGATTTAGATGCACTATTGTAAAGTGGTTGTTCCACTGGATATTATAGGTGAATGCACCAATTTGTAAGTCGCTCTGGATAAGAGCGTCTGCTAAATGACTAAAATGTAAATGTAAAAATGTACTTGGATGGTCAAACCTATTGGCCAACTCGCAATGGAGTGGAGGCCGGGGTCTGAAGAAAGTAGATCAGGCTATGGTTTTATAGTGAACATGTCACATGACACCTGGTCCTGTCTGTGTCCCTGGGGGCGTGCCGATGACTGAGTTAAGCTTGGTACAGAAGTATAATTCTATCACATTAACATCAGTACATAGCATCTCAATGTATTACAAATAGCTTTATCCTTATTAATACATTCTATACAACCATGTGGATGCAAGTCTCAAGGCTGAAACAATTATATAAACCGTTTTATGGTAATATGGCTATATTGTCTCTTCTGAGTATCACAAAATTGTACCAAGTGGACCAGTTCGTAGCTGGATTCTTCACCAATCTTCCATACCTTCTCCAGAACACAAATGTCATTCGGTTCCCCAATTCTGTGAGTTGGAAGAATTTCCTGTGTCTCTCTATGGGACCCCTCTGTGTCTCAACTGGGCCATGTGGTTGTAAGATTCTCCTCTGGAATTTTACAACCCCATCACACAGGGCCTGGGTGGGGGGAGGTAGGTTGGGGGATGGTGCAAGGGAGGAAGGGGTCAACTGTCCTCCCTGTACTCAAAGAGGCCAACGTCATGACATAGGGGTAAAGTGACTATGTATAGATAATTAACAGCGAGTAGCAGCAGTGTAAAAAACAAATGGGGGATGTCAAAGTAAAAACAAAATGGTGGCCATTTGATTAATTGTTCAGCAATTCCTAACAACTTCAATACATACAGGCACCAACAAACCAGTCCCAGCTGGGCGACAGAGAGAGAGAAAGAGAGAGCAGATGTTGTGGTTGTGAAGCAGGTGTCTACTGAGCTACAGAGCTAGATGGTAACCAGGCTCTGGTCTCTGTTCTGAGGCTTTCTTTAGTCTTTGATGACATTCGTTATGCTGTGCACCACAGTAGCAGTAAGCCTTCCGGTCCATAGTTAAAGGGATAGTTCTGCTGCCAGTATGAAGGAAGTTAGGGGTAGTTTAGCGAGCCAATGCTAACTAGCTTAGCGCAAAGACTGGACGTCTTTGGGTACAGCTAGCATGCGGCTAAGCTAGCGCTAATGCTAATTAGTATTGGCTCGCAAGACTACATCTAACTTCCTTCATACTGGACGCAGAGACATAAAAATGGTATCCACAAGTTCATCTGATTCCTTCAAGGTGGACTTACATAACACATTGATATGATGAGAGAATCCATTGCCCAGTCAGACAGTTCTGGGCTGTGTGTATATGTGTGTGTGTGTGTGGGGCTGACTGGCTGCCTGTGCTATTATCTGCTGCCCAGCTCTGTCAGACATCAGACGCTGCTGTGATGCAAATTCCTTGCCCATTGTTAAAGGGATTATGTGGGATCGTTCAAGGGAGTGTCTGCCCTCTTCATCCTCTTTTTGGAGATGACTGGCACGCACAGCAAAGTAGAGAAGAGGACAAAATAAACCCACTCACTGATGGAGAGCGAGGGGGATAGGGAGAAAGAGAGAGCGAGAGAGAGAGAGGGATGGGAAAAAGATGTAGAGGGTGAAAGAGGGGGGGGGGGGGGAGAGCGAGAAGGGAGTACGCAATAAGAATAACAGAGTGTGGTTAATCTTTACTCAAATTCAATCAAGGATGTGTTGAGTCGATTAATGAATGAATAATTCATGATGAATAAAATCATCCTGCGTCACACAAAATGAAACAACCTCTGATCGAGGAACAGTGAGCCACTCAATTACAAAAGTAAAACTCTAACACTGTTCCCTACACCTCAGGGTCAGGTGTAGGTACAGTCAGGCAGTCGATAAGGCTCCCGAGAAACTATTTAGTCTCGCTGTGTGTGTGTGTGTGTGTGTGTGTGTGTGTGTGTGTGTGTGTGTGTGTGTGTGTTGTAGAATTCGCTGTTGTTTGTTGGGCATTTATGAGTGTTATTCTTCAAGAATCAAGGGAAATATCATTAGTTTAAATACATCATTGAGAATGGTTGTAGCCTAATAACTTAACACTTAGGTCTAACACTTGGTTGGTGTAGAGAAGCGTGTGTGTTGCTTAGCAACAATCAGTGAGGAGGGCTGCCTCGACAAAGTCAGGATGAAGTGTCAAGTGCCTTTTTTCAATTGGGCTAAAGTCGGTCCTCTCTCCTCCGTGACCCTGAAACCGATAAGTGGTTGATTTTCATCAAGGATAGTCGTGTATCCTACCTGAGTCCATCACTGCAGAGTTTTGATATCTGCCACACCCCCATTGTTTTCTTGAAGGAGAAAAGCATGCACATGTTTAAAAACGATATCCTAATTATACTTTTATCTGTCAAATGTATTGCACAACTTGTTCAATATGTTTTATCACTTTACATATTTATTTTGGGATCCACGCCTGTAAATGTAATTTGCCTGATGACGTACAGTGATTGCGCCGGAGGGGAAGGCTGACGTCTTATCGGTTCTAAACCTCTCTTGGGTAGGGGGCAGTATTTTCACGTTCGGATGAAAAGCGTGCCCAAAGTAAACTGCCTGTTACTCAGGCCCAGAAGCTAAGATATGCATATAATTTGTAGATTTGGATAGAAAACACTCTACAGTTTCTAAAACTGTTAAAATAATGTATGTGAATATAACAGAACTGATATGGCAGGCGAAACCCCGAGGACAAACCATAAATTAAATTTCAAAAATTCAGCCTACCACTGTTTCCAATGGCTTTCATGTTTATTATGAGACGAATTCCTCCCAGGTTGCAGTTCCTAGGGCTTCCACTAGATGTCAACAGTCTTTAGAAAGAGTTTCAGGCTGGTTTTTGGAAAAATTTGCTAGAAGTTGTAGTTTTCTAAGTGGCTCCCATTTTGGCTGTAGTGTTTCCATGCGCGTGGAGGAAAGCGCGTTCTTTGTTATTTATCTCCGGTAATGAACATACTATTCTCCGTCTTAAATTGTATCGTTTATTTACGTATTAGGGTACCTGAGGTTTGATTATAAACGTTGTTTGACTTGTTTGGATAAGTTTATTGGTAACGTTTGGGATTCATTTTGTATGCATTTTGAAGGAGTGAAACCGGTGGATTATTGACTGAAGCGCACCAGCTAAACTGAGTTTTTATGGATATAAAGAAGGACTTTATCGAACAAAAGAACCATTTGTGATGTAACTGGGACCTTTTGGAGTGCCAACAGAAGATCTTCAAAGGTAAGGCATTTATTATATCGCTATTTCTGACTTTCGTGTCGCACCTGCCTGGTTGGAAAATGTTTTTCATGCTTTTGTATGCAAGGCGCTGTCCTCAGATAATCGCATGGTGTGCTTTCGCCGTAAAGCCTTATTGAAAATCTAACACAGCGGCTGGATTAACAAGAAGTTTAGCTTTATTTTGATGTATAATACTTGTATTTTCATGAATGTTAAATATTTATGCTTCTGTAATTTGAATTTCGTACTCTGCAATTTCACCGGATGTTGGCCAGGTGGGATGCTACCGTCCCACCTGCCCATAAGAAGTTACCCAACCATGCTTTTTGGTAGTTTTTTTGCGTTGTTCGTACCTCGTACCTCCTGCTACCATCTCTTATGACCCGAAAAGAGCTTGTGGGCATCAGAACTGTGATTGCTCACCTCAAACTGGACGAAGAGCTCTTCTTCAATGAGTCGGACGGGAGGGATATAATACACACACCTGACCAGGCCCAGATCCCCATTATTCGCTGGAGAAGGAAAAGCAGACTTCGCGGAAAGAGATCAGGGTGCCTTGTGAGGACCAGGAGACGAGAGGCTAATCTGCCCATACCTTCCGTCCTGCTAGCTAACATTCAATCGCTGGAAAATAAATGGGACGAACTGAAAGCACGTTTATCCTACCAACAGGACATTAAAAACTGTGATATCTTATGTTTCACACAGTCGTGGCTGAACGACGACAATAAGAACATACAGCTGGTGGGTTATACACTCTATCGGCAGGACAGAACAGCAGCCTCTGGTAAGACACGGGACGGGGGCCTATGCACTTATGTAAACAATAGCTGGTGCACAATATCTAAGGAAGTCTCGAGGTTTTGCTCACCTGAGGTAGAGTATCTCATGATAAGCTGTA
Source organism: Salmo salar (assembly GCF_965601325.2). Taxonomy (NCBI): domain Eukaryota; kingdom Metazoa; phylum Chordata; class Actinopteri; order Salmoniformes; family Salmonidae; genus Salmo; species Salmo salar. Next base: position 76,676,088 of record NC_138310.1, read on the forward strand.
GACCACACTATCTACCTAGAGAGTTTTCATCTCTATTTTTCGTAGTTGTCTCCACAGACCGATGCTGGCACTAAAACCGCACTCAATGAGCTATATACCGCCATAAGCAAACAGAAAAATGCTCATCCAGGAGGCGGCGCTCCTAGTGGCCGGGGACTTTAATGCAGGGAAACCTAAATCAGTTTTACCAAATTTCTATCAGCATGTTAAATGTGCAACCAGAGGGAAAAATAATTCTAGATCACCTTTAGTCCACACACAGAGATGCGTACAAAGCTCTCCCTCGGCCTCCATTTGGCAAATCTGACCATAATTCTATCCTCCTGATTCCTGCTTACAAGCAAAATGAAAGCAGGAAGCACCAGTGACTCGCTCTATAAAAAAGTGGTCAGATGATGCAGATGCTAAACAGTGACTGTACGTACATACCCCAACCAGAAGCCATGGATTACAGGCAATATTCACACTGAGCTAGAGTAGAGGGTAGAGCTGCTGCTTTCAAGGAGCGGGACTCTAACCCGGAAGCTTGTAAGAAATCCCACTATGCCCTCCGACGAACAATCAAACAGGCAAAGCGTCAATACAGGACTAAGATCGAATCGTACTCCTCTGGCGAGCCGTTAGTCAGCTGTGGCAGGGCCTGCAAACTATTATAGAGTACAAAGGGAAGCACAGCCGAGAGCTGCCCAGTGACACGAGCCTACCAGACGAGCTAAATAACTTCTATGCTCGCTTCGAGGCAAGTAACACGGAAACGCATGAGAGCATCAGCTGTTCAGGACGACTCTGTGATCACGCTCTCCGCAGCCGATGTGAGTGAGACCTTTAAACAGGTCAACATTCACAAGGCCGGAGGGTCAGATGGATTTTTTTTTACATTTATTTTTTTAACCTTTATTTAACCAGGTAAGCTAATTGACAACAAGTTCTCATTTACAATTGCGACCTGGCCAAGATAAAGCAAAGCAGTGCGACACAAACAACAACACAGAGTTACACATGGAATAAACAAGTGTACAGTCAATAACACAATAGAAAAAAAGAAAGTCTATATACAGTGTGTGCAAATGGCGGTGAGGAGGTAGGCAATAAATAGGCCATAGTAGCGAAGTAATTACAGTTTAGCAAATTAGCACTGGAGTGATAGACGAGCAGATGATGATGTGCAAGTAGAAATACTTGAGTGCAAAAGAGCAGAAAAGTAAATAAAAACAATATGGAAATGAGGTAGGTAGATTGGGTGGGCCATTTACAGATGGGCTATGGACAGCTGCAGCGATCAGTTAGCTGCTCAGATAGCTGATGTTTAAAGTTAGTGAGGGAAATATAAGTCTCTAGCTTCAGCGATTTTTGCAATTCGTTCCAGTCATTGGCTTACCAGGACGTGTACTCCGAGCATGCGCTGACCAACTGGCAAGCGTCTTCACTGACATTTCAACCTCTCCCTGTCTGAGTCTGTAATACCAACATGTTTCAAGCAGACCACCATAGTCCCTGTGCCCAAGAACACTAAGGGAACCTGCCTAAATGACTACCGACCCGTAGCACTGGAGTGCATGCTCAGTCCCCTCCTGTACTCCCTGTTCAATCATGACTGCATGGCCAGGCACGACTCCAACACCATCATTATGTTCGATGATGTCACAACATTGGTAGGCCTGATCACCAACAACGATAAGACAGCCTATAGGGAGGGGGTCAGAGACCTGACCGTGTGGTGCAAGGACAACAAACTCTCCCTCAACGTGATCAAGACAAAAGAGATGATTGTGGACTACAGGAAAATGAGGGCCGAGCACGCCCCCATTCTCATCGACGGAGCTGTAGTGGAGCAGGTTGAGAGCTTCAAGTTCCTTGGCGTCCACATCACCAACAAACGAACATGGTCCAAGCACACCAAGACAGTCGTGAAAAGGGCACGACAAAACCTATTCCCCCTCAGTAGACGGAAAAGATTTGGCATGGGTCCTCAGATCCTCAAAAGGTTTTACAGCTGCACCATCGAGAGGATCCTGACGGGTTGCATCACTGCCTGGTATGGTAACTGCTCGACCTCCGACCGCAAGGCACTACAGAGGATAGTGCGTACAGCCCAGTACATCACCGGGGCCAAGCTTCCTGACATCCAGGACCTCTATACCAGGCGGTGTCAGAGGAATGCCCTAAAAATTGTCAAAGACTCCAGCCACCCTAGTCATAGACTGTTCTCTCTGCTACCGCACGGCAAGTGGTACCGGAACGTCAAGTCTAGGTCTAGGTCCAAGAGGCTCCTAAATAGCTTCTACCCCCAAGCCATAAGACTCCTGGACAGCTAATCATAAGAATCCCGAACAGACTCTGTACCGGTACCCCCTGTATATAGCCCCGCTACTGTTATTTACTGCTGCTCTGTAATGATTTGTTATACTTGTCTCTTACTTTTTAAAATAAATGTTTTTATTGAAACTGTATTGTTGGTTAAGGGCTTGTAAGTAAGCATTTCACTGTAAGGTCTACACCTGTTGTATTCAGCGCATGTGAGAAATACAATTTGATTTCATTTGACGTCTCATTTCATACAATCAAATTTTCTTGCATGTTCCCTCTCCTCGCCGCCTTTCGAAAAGGTCAAAGGTAATCTTGGGGAGAGGGCGAAGAGAGGGAACGTGGATGAAAAAGAGAGAGGATGCAGGAGCAAATCCAATTGAGAAAAGGCCAAGCTCTTTTTCACTCACATTCCTTCTCCTCACCACCTCTCCTAGACTACCGTTGACCTTTTTCAAAAGGAAGCGAGAGAGGACTGAGGAGAGAGGACGCAGGATGCAGCAAATTCAATTGTGGGCAGTGTGCACATAGCCTGTCTTCTCTTGAGAGCCAGGTCTGCCTAGGGTGGCCTCTCAGTAGCAAGGCTATGCTCATTGAGTCTGTTCATAGTCAACGCTTTCCTTACTTTTGGGTCAGTCACAGTGGTCAGGTATTCTGCCACTATGTACTCTCTGTTTAGGGCCAAAAATCATTCCAGTTTGAACTGTTTTTTGGTTAGTTCTTTCCAATGTGTAAAGTAATTATCTTTATGGTTTCTTCTTGCTTTGGGGACTCTTCTCCAGGTGATGGCTTTGTTATGGAAGGTTTGAGAATGGCTTCCTTTGAAGTGTCTGTAGAAGTCTCTTCTGGATTTTGATAACTAGTGGGTGTCGCCCCTAATTCTCCTCTGCATGCATTATTTGAGGTTTTACGTTGTACACGGAGGATGTTTTTGGAGAATTCTGCATGCAGTATCAATTAGTTTTTTGTCCAATTTTGTGAGTTCTTGGTTGGTAAGCGGACCACAGACCTCACAGCCATAAAAGGCAATGTGTTCTATATCTGATTCAAGTATTTTTAGCCAGATCCTAATTGTATGTTCCTTTGGATGGCCATCGAGTCTGAGTCTCTCTCTCTAACTATCCTGAAGGACATCTGAATAAAGACATTAAAGATTACACCAGCAGCAGCACTAATAAGGCAACACTCCTCTGTCCCCTGCATCTTACCTGACAGTCCCAGCCTCACACATTCCAAACCACATTCATCCAACTAATTGGCCATCTCCAAGAAGGGGTGACTTGTAACAATTGCCAATGGCATTTATTAATGGCATGCTTCAGCCAAGACAACAAGACAGCCAGAGGTTCAGTCAGGACAGAGGACCCTTCTCACCTCAGGCCACAAAACAACAACTTCCTCCTCAGTCGTGGTAAACAGGTGGAAGAAAACAAATATATTATGAATCTAAATGATTCTATAATTTGTTTTCTAACCCAGCAGCCAAGGAACACAGCCAAGGGTAAGAGACAGATAGAGTCTCCTGTTGGCATATCCATCTGGAGTCAATGGACTGTTGGAGTGGAGAATTTTTCACCCCAGCCTGAAAAAACAATACCTCCCTCCCTGCTCATTCTCAACTATTAACAAGTATTGCCATAAAGAAGTGGTAAACTGGTGTAAAACAAACGTATTGATATATTAATATAAACTATTCTCTAGCTGTATACCCAACAAGAGATCAGCAACATCAAGTAGGGTCCTCTTCATCACATCATCACATCTTTTGCCTTGCATTATGGGATATCTACAACCCGCACTGCTCTTTCCCAATGACAAACTCCAATTTAGACTAATTTAGATCAGAACTCACTGACAGCAGACTGAACATGTAGGACAAAAGGTCTCAAAATGTAGGCCACAAAGCAATGTTGTAATTCATCAAAACTGTGAAGCAGTGAGACACAATGGCTGACAGGCAGCCCAATTCTGATCTTCGTTCCACTAATTTGACCAATCACATCAGATCTTTTCACATCAGATCTTTCTCAGATGTGATCTGATTGGTCAAAATACCAATTAGTGAAAAAGAAGATTGGGCTGCCTGTGTGAACATAGCCAAAGACTGATGACATTGCCCTTTGCTGGAAAACAACCCTCCTGTTTGATGATAACAAAATAGAAAACATCTCTGTGGGAGGAGAGGGGAAATCATTGGCGTATTAAGAGAGTGCCTTTGTGAATACTAAGACAAAGCTATCGCTGGCATCATCAGCATTATAGCTCTTCAACAGCTAGATTTAATGGGGAAAACAGCCCAGAAAAGGCCAAGGACAACAGGGAGTAACTAACACAGCACACAAATGTATCAATTCAAAACCCATAAAATGCTGATTTTTCCACAGGTGAGTTTCTGGTGACAGCTGGTGATTATTCTTAAAATAGAGGAAATCAACGGTTATGATGTGCTATTTAACAAGCCCCTAAACCATATAAACATCAGAGAGAATCGTAACTTAAAGGGTTTTGTTGGAGTAGAGTGAGTTCTGTTTGTGAGGCATTTATAAATGATATTCCTCAAGAATCAATGGGTATATAATTCCTTTAACTGAACACTTGGTAGGTGTCGAGTTCTGTGTGTGTGCTCTCTGTTGGTAGCTATGACTCACTGTCAGTGGAGTGTGTCCAGCCACTGTACTGTTGTTGGCTTTTCACTCAATGCCAAGATGAGTGGAGGGACGGATGCTCTTGGTTAGCCTACAACCCACACACACACGCGGGCACACACACAGGAAGGTTGGTACTTTAAGACAGTGGTTGAATCTTGTAACGCATCGCGGTTGAATCTTGTAACGCATTCTGTCCCAAAAACAACTCTGAAATCCCATCTACAGTCTGCCAAATTCTGTTTATGCCAATGACAATCTAAGTCGAAAATATACAGGTTAAGACAATGTTGTCACAAATCTGGGAGCAGCGCCGTTGCTAACTAGCGCAGCTGGTCCCATTGTTGCAAAGAATTATGGGATATTAGAATCCCATTGTCATCTTACATTTACATTTACGTCATTTAGCACACGCTCTTATCCAGAGCGACTTACAAATTGGTGCATTCACCTTATGATATCTTCAACCTAGATGAATGATAATGAGGAAGTAAGGGAGGGGCGATTGAACTTCACTGGACTCACTAAACTCACTAACACATTCTACATTCCTATAATGTTCTAAATCTAGAACACATTCTGCATTCCTAGACTATTCTAGAACTAGAACACTTTCTGCATTCCTAGACTGTTCTAGACTTGAGACATAGCCAGTGCAAAATGCCTTGAAATTCCTATCTGTCCGACAAAAGTTTTTCACAGCAGCTGTTAGACTTTAGAAAAATACCATAGTATTGCACTGTGGAGGAGCTCAAAGAATGGATGATCTCCATAGTGAGACGGCCCATCTGTAGTGCCTAGTGCAAAGCACTGAGCCCCCATCAGTCTGCTGGACAGCTGCCTCCCATCCGGCTTTGAACCGATCCCCACCCAGGGACACCGGCTCACTGCAGCCATACACATCATTAGCAGCCCAATTAAATAACACAAGCAGCCAGGGCAGGTCATTAACTGCAAAGCTGCAAGTTTTCATCTACTCCATCCACTCTGTGTCCAATACTGCTGAGGACTGCAGAGCAGCAGTGAATAGGATCATAATTTAGCATTTTGACGTTCAATAATCTCAGTTTCTGTTTTGATTAGTGCTGACAGATACCATTCATCCGGTGCCATGAACTTTGCTTCTCTAGAGCCTGGAATCCAAACCGATATGCTCCGTTTCACCTCTGTTTCACTGGAGATTCTTAATAAATTAACCCGTCATTTCCTACCAGGATTTTTTATGGATCAAAATTGGGCTTACAGGTTATCTACAAGTCTCTGCTAGTCAAAATTGGGCTTACTGTTTGGACATAGGCGGCCTGAAAAAACACTTAGGTGGCACGCCCAATACTGCCTTCCTAACTGTGCTCCTCCTCGAGCTGTATGTAGAGAGTGTGTATGAGTGTGTATGTGTCTGTCTATGGATCTCTGTCAGACCGGTTTGTCCTGCTAATTTCCTTCAGCCAACGCAGACCACAGGCCTGACTGAGGTAGTAAAACACATTAGTTTGCTCTATTTCAGTCTCTATTAGGAACTGTGTATTTTACTGTGTGTGTTGTTCTGTGTCTTTCTCTGTGTGTGTGTGGTGTATCTCTGAAAAAGGTATCTGAGGAGTGCCCTTTCAATTCACCGGAAAATTAGCAGCCACCTTGCTAATCGGCAGCGGTGTGGAGGAGCACACTAACCTGCTGTGACTTATCACAGACTGGGCCATGAGATGACCTCCTCCCAAACACCACGGCAGCCCCGTCCTCAACCTTGTCCTCCACAGCTCACGGGCCTCATTAAAAACGACACCAGTGAGTCACGAGCAGAGCTTCCTGCGACCAGCTGGGCAAACTTGATTTAAAAACCATTGAGCTTTGTGTCTGTCTGACTGACAGTGAATGCAATTGATAAATTGACCAAGCTCAGTGTTTCCCAAACCTATTCCGAGTACCCCTAGACGTTCCACGGATTTGATTTATTCCAGCAGCAGTACAACTGAATCCATTGGTCAACTAATCACCAAGCCCTTCATCAGGTGTGCTAGTTCTGGGAATAGATCAAAGGCTGGGTGTACTCCAGTAGAGGTTTGGAAAACACTTATATAACTCTCTGTCCTGATGTCTGAGACTGAGTTTTTGAATCAGATTTGTCCTGTTTAGAAACTCAGACATGTCACAACTAATTACATGAAGGGTCTTGGTCTGAGTTTTCAAGTTTCGCTCTCTGTTGATTTAAGTGGTTTGTGTCAACAAATTTAATTTGGGGAAACTCGGATGACTTTAAAGATGTCTGAGGACGATATCAATTTACTGTAATCTCCAGTCCAAACTTTTTGGACAGAAACCCATTTGAACAAATGCTGACACAAGTCTTAAACTGAACTGAGTCTGACTTTAAGGCCTGCAGCGTTTAAAGTCTTCATTTCCAAATCCCTTTTAAATCTGGAGGATTAAAAATGTACAACTATCACTCATGTGGATTTCCTCAGGATGTTAAGATCACTTAGGCTTAATCTGCAGGACCCAAATACCTCCCTCAGCAGATTTATAACCAAGACAGTGGACAGGGTCAAGTGCACATCACATAATAACCCACCCACAGAATCTGTAGGTTCACACCATAGGGAAGCTCAAAAGTATTTTCCTCAATTCCTCAAGTTGTCTTTCCTCTGCCTCCTTGTGAAAACATGAAGATCTTACTCCTCAGGTTGTTTTCCTCACCTCCCTCTGGCGTTTAGAGAAGGAGATCGAGGAGAAAAGACGTGAGGACTCGAGGAAACTACTTTTGAGATTCACCCAAAGTTGGTAGGAATCTGTACCATCTCCAGTATTGGTTTCAGGTGGCAACAAACAGATGATGCACTTAAGTTAATAACACCACTTGTCACACCCTGATCTGCTTCACTTATAGTGAAGGAAAAAAGTATTTGATCCCCTGCTGATTTTGTACGTTTGCCCACTGACAAAGAAATGATCAGTCTATAATTTTAATGGTAGGTTTATTTGAACAGTGAGAAACAGAACAACAACAAAAGAATCCAGAAAAACGCATGTCAAAAATGTTATAAATTGATTTGCATTTTAATGAGGGAAATAAGTATTTGACCCCCTCTCAATCAGAAAGATTTCTGGCTCCCAAGTGTCTTTTATACAGGTAACAAACTGAGATTAGGAGCACACTCTTAAAACCTGTTGGGGATCTGATCCCGGTATTGGGATTTATTGTCAAGAGACCATGGCGGGAAATTCAAAACTGCAAGAATCTAATAATTTCAATTTCTCAAACAATCAACTATTTTTCACCATTTTAAAGATAAACATCTCCTAAATGCAACCACATTGTCCGATTTCAAAGAGGCTTTACGGCGAAAGCATAAAGTTAGGTTATGTTAGGAGAGTACATTGAAAATAGCTGTGTGTAATGTTTTGTCAATTCAAAGACAGGCGTCACCAAAAGCAGATAACCAGCTAAAATGATGCACTAACCTTTGACAATCTTCCTCAGATGACACTCCTAGGACATTATGTTATACAATACATGCATTTTTTTGTTCCATCAAGTTCATATTTATATCCAAAAACAGCATTTTACAGTAGCGGTGAAATTCAGAATTTTGTTCCCCTCAAATGCTTCCGGTGAATCAACGTTACAATTTACAAAATTACTATTCGAAAACATTGGTAAATTATAATATTGTCATTCAAAGAATTATAGTTTAACATTTCGTAAATGCTACTGCATTGCCAGATTTCAAAATAACTTTACTGGGAAATCACACTTTGCAATAAACAGGGTGCTGTGCTAAGAACAATAGGCTAGGATATACAAGTTAGCACCATCTTGTAACCATCTAATATCAATAATACTATTGTCAATAATCCCTTACCTTTGATTATCTTCATCCATTGGCACTTCCAGGAATCCCAGGTCCACAACAAATGTGGTTTCTTTCGACAAAGTTCATAATTTATGTCCAAATAACTCCAAGTTGTTCCATGTTGTTAGCGCTTCGGTAGGCTACTCAAAAGTAGGGGGGGGGGAGTCACGACGAAAAGTAAAAAAAAAAAATCTATTTACGTTTGTTCAAACATGTCAAACGTTGTTTAGCATCAATCTTTAGGGCCATTTCTTTAACGTGAAACATCAGTAATGTTTCAACCCGACCTCTCCTGTGTCTTGAAAAACGTTTTTGAAAAATGTCTCGCCTCACATGAACTCACATGAATGCGCAGGTGCGCGCAATAATGAAGTGACGACATCCCAGGGACGTCAACTTCTCTTCCTTGTCATCCGGTCTCTGTTCATCATAGACGCTTCAAACAACTTTATAAAAATCGTTGACATCTAGTGGAAGCCGTAGGAAGTGCGAAATGAATCCTTTGTCACTGTGTGATCTATTAGCAATGACTCGAAAATAGTACAGCCACAAAATTCTAATTTCCTGGTTGTATTTTTCTAAAGGTTTTTGCCAGACATATGAGTTTTGTTATACTTACAGACACCATTCAAACAGTTTTAGAAAATTCAGAGTGTTTTCTATCCAAATCTGTTAATAATATGCATATCCTAGCTTCTGAGTTGGTGTAGGAGGCAGTTAAAAATGGGCACATATTTTCTTTCAAAATTCTCAATACTGCCCCCTAGCCCCAATTAAAGGGAGTGCTCCTAATCTCAGTTTGTTACCTGTATAAAAGACACCTGTCCACAGAAGCAATCAATCAATCAGATTCCAAACTCTCCACCATGGCCAAGACCAAAGAGCTCTCCAAGGATGTCAGGGACAAGATTGTAGACCTACACAAGGCTGGAATGGGCTACAAGACCACCGCCAAGCAGCTTGGTGAGAAGGTGACAACAGTTGGTGCGATTATTCGCAAATGGAAGAAACACAAAAGAACTGTCAATCTCCCTCGGCCTGGGGCTCCATGCAAGATCTCGCCTCGTGGAGTTGCAATGATCATGAGAACGTTGAGGAATCAGCCCAGAACTACACGGGAGGATCTTGTCAATAATCTCAAGGCAGCTGGGACCATAGTCACCAAGAAAACAATTGGTAACACACTACGCCGTGAAGGACTGAAATCCTGCAGCGCCCGCAAGGTCCCCCTGCTCAAGAAAGCACATATACATGCCCGTCTGAAGTTTGCCAATGAACATCTGAATGATTCAGAGGACAACTGGGTCAAAGTGTTGTGGTCAGATGACACCAAATGGAGCTCTTTGGCATCAACTCAACTCGCAGTGTTTGGAGGAGGAGGAATGCTGCCTATGACCTCAAGAACACCATCGCCACCGTCAAACATGGAGGTGGAAACATTATGCTTTGGGGGTGTTTTTCTGCTAAGGGGACAGGACAACTTCACCGCATCAAAGGGACGATGGACGGGGCCATGTACCGTCAAATCTTGGGTGAGAACCTCCTTCCCTCAGCCAGGGCATTTAGAATGGGTCGTTGATGGGTATTCCAGCATGACAATGACCCAAAACACACAGCCAAGGCAACAAAGGAGTGGCTCAAGGCCTAGCCAGTCTCCAGACCTTAATCCCATAGAAAATCTGTGGAGGGAGCTGAAGGTTCGAGTTGCCAAACGTCAGCCTTGAAACCTTAATGACTTGGAGAAGATCTGCAAAGAGGAGTGGGACAAAATCCCTCCTGAGATGTGTGCAAACCTGGTGGCCAACTACAAGAAACGTCTGACCTCTGTGATTGCCAACAAGGGTTTTGCCACCAAGTACTAAGTCATGTTTTGCAGAGGGGTCAAATACTTATTTCCCTCATTAAAATGCAAATCATTTTATAACATTTTTGACATGCGTTTTTTTCTGGATTTTTTTGTTGTTATTCTGTCTCTCACTGTTCAAATAAACCTATCATTAAAATTATAGACTGATCATTTCTTTGTCAATAGGCAAACATACAAAATCAGCAGGGGATCAAATACTTTTTTCCCTCACTGTATCTTCGTGCTTGTTTCCACCCCCCTCTAGGTGTCGCCCATCTTCCACATTATCCCCAGTTTATTAATACCTGTGTTCTCTGTTTGTCTGTTGCCAGTTCGTTTTGTTTCGTCAAGCCTACCAGCGTTTTCCCTTGCTTCTGTCTTTTCTCTAGTTTTCCCGGTTTTGACCATTCTGCCTGCCCTGACCCTGAGCCTGCCGTTCTGTACCTTGTCACACCTCTTGTCCGTTATGGACAACTGCTCTTGTCCATAACCATCTGGGAATAAAACTATATTCAACAGGTTTATTAAAATGATCCAAGTAGGTTAATCAGCATGTGATAGATTTTCATCATCTACTAAATGAGGTCTTTCTCTCCAAGGGAATGTTCAGTGGAGTGGAAGCAGTTTTTTTAAATTATGTGCTATAATGTGACTATGATCTGAAGACAGTGAGTGAACTGTTTTTTTCTCTCAATAATCCACCACATAAAACACTCAGAGAATGTGTCTATCCTCATATATTCATTATAGGTTATTAGTCATAAAGATTTTACAATGTTCCCCTCCTAGTAATAAGGCCAAGCTCACACACAGGGGAGTCTCATCTATCTTACTTAACAACCACTGATTAGTTATCACTCGACCGATAAATAGTCTAAATTCCAAGAGATGGAGAGTGAGGATTGTATTAAGCTTTATTATAAACTGGGTGGTTCGAGCCCTGAATGCTGATTGGTTGACAGCCGTGGTATATCAGGCCGTATACCACGAGTATGACCAAAAAAAATTATTCTTACTGCTCTAATTACGTTGGTAACCAGTTTATAATAGCAATAAGGCACCTCTGGGCTTTGTGGAATATGGCCAATATACGTCGGCTAAGAGCTGTATCCAGACACTCTGCGTTGCGTCGTGCATAAGAACAGCCCTTAGACGTGGTATATTGGTCATACCCCCTCTGGCCTTATTGCTTAATTAAGACACGGGTGATGAAAAGTAATCAAAGAAAACAACCAAGAACGTCAGCCAGGACAACAACAAGAAGCAGATCAGAGGAGGAAAAGGTCTGACTACAACTGCAAAGCCAGCTTTGGCGACGCCACTTTACCACAGACAAACCATGACCGGCTAAACCAAAGCAGCTCGGAAAGCTCTCGCCAGTTCGAACAACGTGACTCAAACCAGAGCATAACGGAACACTTTTTTTTCCTCCCATATCCTCGGATTCCATCCGCAAACTCTGAACATTTTCATCTGGATCTTCGCAACTAGCTAACCACAAACCCGGGTGACTACTCCTGGCTAGCGTTTCCATCCCGGAGCAAGCACCAATTAGCCTGAAGCTAGCCCGGCCAGGGCTCCTGTGCTACCACCGAAGCCCACTCCTGGGCTACAATATCCAGACCCCTTCTACTGTCTGTACGGGGCACGGAACCCCGCCGATCCTCTACGACTGGAATACCGACATAATCTGCCCGAGGATTCCAACAGGCCCCTCAGGCGCGACGTCCGCTGAAGGCCCATTCTGCTAACCGCGGCCTACTAGCTACCTAGAGCTACTTGGAACCCTACTAATTCCACGACTGGTCTATCGACGTCACCGCATGAAGAGGCAAAGACAGACTTACCCCCATCGCGACGTCCCCCAAAGGCTAACTTGCTAGCCCCGATCTGTTAACTGCTAGCTTGCCTGCCCTGGTCTGCTAACTGCTAGCCCCGGTCTGCCAACTGCTTGCTTGCTAACCCTGTCTGCTAACTGCTAGCTTGCCAGACCCGGTCTGCTAACTGCTAGCCCCGGTCTGCCAACTGCTTGCTTGCTAACCCGGTCTGCTAACTGCTAGCTTGCCAGACCCGGTCTACTAACTGCTAGCTTGTTTAGCCCCGGCCTACTAACTGGTAGGTTGTTAGCATCGGCCTGCTAACTGTCTGAATCACCGTGTCCCCAGTCAGCCCAACCACTCACTGAACCCATATGTTCACTTGGCTACGCATGCCTCTCTCTAATATCAATATGCCTCGTCCATTACTGTCCTGGTTAGTGATTGCTGTCTTATTTCACTGTAGAGCCTCTAGCCCTGCTCAATATACCTTAACCAACGATGTTGTTCCACCTCCTACATATGTGATGACATCACCTGGTTTAAATGTCTCTAGAGACTATTTCTCTCTCATCATTACTCAATGCCTAGGTTTACCTCCAATGTACTCACATGCTACATTACCTTTGTCTGTACACTATGCCTTGAATCTATGCTATCGTGCCCAGAAACCTGCTCCTTTCACTCTCTGTTCCGAATGTGCTAGACGGCCAGTTCATATAGCCTTTAGCCGTAACCTTATCCTACTTCTCCTCTGTTCCTCTGGTGATGTGGAGGTTAATCCAGGTCCAGCAGTGCCTAGCTCCACTCCCACTCCCCAGGTGCTCTCACTTGTTGACTTCTGTAACCGTAAAAGCCTTGGTTTCATGCATGTTAACATTAGAAACCTACTCCCTGAGTTTGTTTTACTCACTTCTTTAGCACACTCTGTCAACCCGGATGTCTTAGCCGTGTCTGAATCCTGGCTTAGGAAAACCACCAAAAACCCTGAAATCTCCATCGCTAACTATAACATTTTCCGCCAAGATAGAACTGCCAAAGGGGGCGGTGTTGCAATCTACTGCAAAGATAGTAATACACAACTCTGCAGGTTATCCAAGTCTGTACCCAAACAAGTCTCTCACTGTTGCCGCTTGCTATAGATCTCCCTCTGCCCCCAGCTGTGCCCTCAATACCATATGTGAATTGATTGCCCCCCATCTATCTTCTGAGCTCGTGCTACTAGGTGACCTAAACTGGGGCATGCTTAACACCCCGGCCATCCTACAATCTAAGCTTGATGCCCTCAATCTCACACAAATTATCAATGAACCTAACAGGTACAACCCCAAATCCGTAAACACGGGCACCCTCATAGATGTCATCCTAACTAACTCGCCCTCCAAATACACCTCTGCTGTTTTCAATCAAGATCTCAGCGATCACTGCCTCATTGCCTGCATCTGTAATGGGTCTGCAACCAAACGACCACCCCTCATCACTGTCAAACGCTCCCTAAAACACTTCTGCGAGCAGGCATTTCTAATCGACCTGGCCGGGGTATCCTGGAATGACATTGACCTCATCCCGTCAGTAGATGATGCCTGGCTATTCTTTAAAAGTGCCTTCCTCATCATCTTAAATAAGCATGCCCCACTCAAAAAATGTAGAACTAGGAATAGATATAGTCCATGGTTCACTCCAGACCTGTCTGCCCTTGACCAACACAAAAACATTCTGTGGCGTTCTGCATTAGCATCGAATAGCCCCCGTCATATGCAACTTTTCAGGGAAGTTAGGAACAAATATACACAGGCAGTTAGAAAAGCTAAGGCTAGATTTTTCAAACATAAATTTGCATCCTGTAGTACTAACTCAAAAACGTTCTGGGACACTGTAACGTCCATGGAGAATAAGAGCACCTCCTCCCAGCTGCCTACTGCTCTGAGGCTAGGAAACACTGTTACCACCGATACATCCACTATAAATGAGAATTTCAATAAGCATTTCTCTACGGCTGGCCATACTTTCCACCTGGCTACCCCTACCCTGGTCAACTGCCCGGCACCCTCCACAGCAACCCGCCAAAGCCCCCCCCCCCATTTCTCCTTCACACAAATCCAGATAGCTGATGTTCTGAAAAAGCTGCAAAATCTGGACCCATACAAATCAGCCGGGCTAGACAATCTGGACCCTCTCTTTCTAAAATTATCTGCCGAAATTGTTGCAAGCCCTATTACTAGCCTGTTCAACCTCTCTTTCGTATCGTCTGAGATTCCCAAAGATTGGAAAGCTGCCGCGGTCATCCCCCTCTTCAAAGGGGGTGACACTCTAGACCCAAACAGCTACGGACCTGTCTTTCTAAGGTCTTCGAAAGCAAAGTTAACAAACAGATTACCGACCATTTCGAATCCCACCGTACCTTCTCCGCTATGCAATCTGGTTTCAGAGCTGGTCATGGGTGCACCTCAGCCACGCTCAAGGTCCTAAACAACATCATAACCGCCATCGATAAGAGACATTACTGTGCAGCCGTATTCATCGACCTGGCCAAGGCTTTCGACTCTGTCAATCACCACATTCTTATTGGCAGACTCGACAGCCTTGGTTTCTCAAATGATTGCCTCGCCTGGTTTACCAACTACTTCTCTGATAGAGTTCAGTGTGTCAAATCGGAGGGCCTGTTGTCCGGACCTCTGGCAGTCTCTATGGGTGTGACACAGGGTTCAATTGTCGGGCCGACTCTCTTCTCTGTATACATCAATGATGTTGCTCTTGCTGCTGGTGATTCTCTGATCCACCTCTATGCAGACGACACCATTCTGTATACTTCTGGCCCCTCTTTGGACACTGTGTTAACTAACCTCCAGACGAGCTTCAATGCCATACAACTCTCCTTCCGTGGCCTACAACTGCTCTTAAACGCAAGTAAAACTAAATGCATGCTATTCAATCGATCACTGCCTGCACCTGCCTGCCGTCCAGCATCATTACTCTGGACGGCTCTGACTTAGAATATGTGGACAACTACGAATACCTGGGTGTCTGGTTAGACTGTAAACTCTCCTTCCAGACTCACATTAAGCATCTCCAATCCAAAATTAAATCTAGAATCGGCTTCCTATATCACAACAAAGCATCCTTCACTCATGCTGCCAAACATACCCTCGTAAAACTGACCATCCTACAGATCCTCGACTTCGGTGATGTCATTTACAAAATAGCCTCCAACACTCTACTCAACAAACTGGATGCAGTCTATCACAGTGCCATCCGTTTTGTCACCAAAGCCCCATACACTACCCACCATTGCTTCATACTCGTCGCCAAACCCACTGGCTACAGGTTATCTACAAGTCTCTGCTAGGTAAAGCCCCGCCTTATCTCAGCTCACTGGTCACCATAGCAGCATCCACTCGTAGCACGCGCTCCAGCAGGTATATCTCACTGGTCACCCCCAAAGCCAATTCCTCCTTTGGTCGTCTTTCCTTCCAGTTCTCTGCTGCCAATGACTGGAACGAACTGCAAAAATCTCTGAAACTGGAGACTCATATCTCCCTCACTAGCTTTAAGCACCAGCTGTCAGAGCAGCTCACAGATCACTGCACCTGTACATAGCTCATCTGTAAACAGCCCATCTATCTACCTACCTCATCCCATACTGTATTTATTTATTTATTTATCATCTTGCTCCTTTGCACCCCAGTATCTCTACTTGCACATTAATCTTCTGCACATCTACCATTCCAGTGTTTAATTGCTATATTGTAATTACTTCGCCACCATGGCCTATTTATTGCCTTAACTTACCTTACCTAATTTGCACTCACTGTATAAAGACTTTTTGTTTTCTTTTGTTCTACTGTATTATTGACTATATGTTTTGTTTATTCCATGTGTAACTCTGTGTTGTTGTACGTGTCGAATTGCTATGCTTTATCTTGGCCAGGTCGCAGTTGTAAATGAGAACTTGTTCTCAACTAGCCTACCTGGTTAAATAAAGGTGAAATAAAAATACATAAAATAAATAAAAATAAACAAAATCAAAGGACAGGACAGCCTAAAACACAAAACAAGTTAAAACATGAGAGCTTCATAAACAGAGCTAAACAAACACCAGAGACAGACAACCAACCTCTTAAAGGGAATAACTAAGACACACGAGAACGTCACCTGAAACAAACCTGAGGCAGCTGCCCTCAACTTAACATTGATTGCTGCATACCACACTTTGCAGAAACAACATTCATGGAATAAACCAATCACATCTCAACAATTCAATTACAACCAATAACAGTGGCAGACTCAACAAACCTGCCATGAAAGACATGAAAGTTTTGTAGCAAATTTCCAACTCAGAACCCTTTTCAGTGTTATTACTTGAACTTAATTCGGTCTCTTTGACATGTTCTTTGATAAAGCTCCCTTACGCCTCATTACATTTCTTTTCAATGCTCTCTCCTTCATGTTTCCCATTTGGGACCAGAGCCATATGGGAACAGTGGGTTTACAGGAACGATTAGGAGTCGGAGGATGGGAATGAAATGCCACTCTATTCCCTATATAGTGAACTGATTGGGCTCTGATCCAAAGTAGTGCACTACATAGTGAATAGGGTGCCATTTCAGACGCATTCTGAGAGTTTCTCTATTCTGGCAGAGTAAACGTATAGGTGACTCACAAAAAGGTGAGGTTGGAGAAGAAAATGTTCAGATGTCTGATGTGTATGTGTGACCCTAAGGTCATTCTGTAAGTGAGAGTGGATAACAATCACGCTGTCATCAGCCTACTGTACAGTATCTCCCAGCATAAAACATGTTAGATTTACACATTATTCAATCAGATCTCTTGCTCTTTAATAGTTTCCTTCAGCACTAAGAGAGAGAAAAAGTGTGACTATTGTGACTCTCATAATCTTTATGACCATATTCATATTACAGAAATCAGTGGTTCTATTCCAGCTGTCTCTTTGGCATACAAGCTCCTGCCAAGCATGACCTTACTAAACCTGTACTGCAGAGTATGACTTAACATAACATGGTGATTTCTATGGGGCAAAGCTGGAAGTAGGACTGAATTGACCCTGAAATCACACAGAATTAACAATTTGGCATCCAAATAACACATACCACAACATGCACTAATGAAAATGAACAAAGAGATGGGCTCCAAAACCAAGAGATTAGAAGAGGGCAAAAAATCCCGAAGCTGTACATGTGGATCCTTTTGTTTATATATTCCTTTTACCGTCTCCAGTCTCTTTTCTTCTAATGCCGAGGCAGATGCTGCAGTTAGCAGAACTGCCTGCTTGACTAAATGAAATAAAGTAATTGTAAAAAGTTTAGGGCCTTCATTTGTTCATCTGATTTTGCATAGTCTCTCGGGGTAAATGGTTATTTCATTATTTTGAGGCCAGGAGATGTCGGGGTGACTGGAGCAAATCAATCAACTAATTACTTTGCTGAACAAGGGTAATTGAGTCACGCAGAGATAGATACACTTCATGCTTAAGATGCTGCATTTCCGAAGTAAATTACACATGTACTGTACTGTAGCTAATTTGTGTCTCCTGTACTACTGTGAAGCAAACACAACAATCCTCAAGAACACATAAGAAAGTACAGACACCTTCACACATATTCAAATGTGTGAAAGGCCCAACGCAGCCGTTTTTATCTCAATATCAAATAATATCTGGGTAACAATTAAGTAAGTACCTTACTGTGATCGTTTTCAATGAAATGGTCAAAAATAAACAAGAATAGCTTTATTGCAAAGAGCAATTTCTCAAGTAAGAACTTTGCTAGGACTGTCTGGTAGTGGTCTGAGTGGGGAAGGGAAAACTGAAAACTAGCTGTTTTTTGCAGAGAGGTTTGGTTTTTCTTAATGGTCTATTAACTAATTCACCAGGCAGGCCAAAACTCTATCCCAACAAAACAGGCTGAATTTCTTTCGAACAGCTCTGACACAAAAAGGGCATTATCATAATTTTCACAATTTTACAGTATTATTCCAACCTCATAGTATGGAAATATATATAAAACAGGAAATCACATTTTGACTGCACTGGGCCTTTAAGGTTGTTAGATGATGCAGAGTGTTGCATTCAGGTTTAACACATTAGTCCTGAATCAAGAGAGAGAGTAGGAGCGAGGGAAAAATAAACAGAGAGAGAGAGAAAGGGAGAAAGAGAGCGAAAGAAAGAAAAATGGAGTGTGGGATGGCGAATAAGAGAACGACAACAGAGAGAGTTGGTCAAGAGAAATAGAACACCTAGCACAGTACTGCACAGCAGGAGTTAGAAGTCATGGTGATCAAGGAAATAGGGGAGAGGATCCACAGCCCCTTCAAGGCACCGCCCCAGCAGGGGATCCACAGCCCCTTCAAGGCACCACCCCGGCAGGGAGGATCCACAGCCCCTTCAAGGCACCGCCCCAGCAGGGGATCCACAGCCCCTTCAAGGCACCGCCCCAGCAGGGGATTCACAGCCCCTCCAAGGCACCACCCCGGCAGGGAGGATCCACAGCCCCTTCAAGGCACCGCCCCAGCAGGGGATCCACAGCCCCTTCAAGGCACCGCCCCAGCAGGGGATCCACAGCCCCTTCAAGGCACCACCCCGGCAGGGAGGATCCACAGCCCCTTCAAGGCACCGCCCCAGCAGGGGATACACAGCCCCTTCAAGGCACCGCCCCAGCAGGGGATCCACAGCCCCTTCAAGGCACCACCACAGCAAGGAGGATCGACAGCCCCTTCAAGGCACCACCCCAGCAAGGAGGATCGACAGCCCCTTCAAGGCACCACCCCGGCAGAGGATCCACAGCCCCTTCAAGGCACCACCCCGGCAGAGGATCCACAGCCCTTTCAAGGCACCACCCCGGCAGGGAGGATCCACAGCCCCTTCAAGGCACCGCCCCAGCAGAGGATCCACAGCCCCTTCAAGGCACCACCCCGGCAGAGGATCCACAGCCCCTTCAAGGCACCACCCCGGCAGGGAGGATCCACAGCCCCTTCAAGGCACCACCCCAGCAGGGGATACATAGCCCCTTCAAGGAACCACCCCAGCAGGGGATACACAGCCCCTTCAAGGCACCACCCCGGCAGAGGATCCACAGCCCCTTCAAGGCACCACCCCGGCAGGGAGGATCCACAGCCCCTTCAAGGCACCACCCCGTCAGGGAGGATCCACAGCCCCTTCAAGGCACCACCCCGGCAGGGAGGATCCACAGCCACGCCCCGCCCCAGCAGGGAGGATCCACAGCCCCTTCAAGGCACCGCCCCAGCAGGGAGGAACCCCAGCCACGCCCAGGCACCGCCCCAGCAGGGGATAACCGGGCACCGCCCCAGCAGGGGATACCCAGGCCCAACAGGGGATGCACAGCCCCACCCAGGCACTGCCCCAGCAGGGGATAACCAGGCACCGCCCCAGCAGGGGATACACAGCACGGTCCAGCCAGGCACCATACTGCCCCAGCAGAGGACACACAGCATGGTCCAGCCAGGCACCATACTGCCCCAGCAGAGGATACACAGCACGGTCCAGCCAGGCGCCATACTGCCCCAGCAGGGGATACACAGCACGGTCCAGCCAGGCACTATACTGCCCCAGCGTCTTCTGTCTGAGACTCAGTCAGCCACAGCAGGACACACATAAATCACTGTTCTATGCATGCTTCTCCTCTGCTTCTCTCCTCTGCTCCCTTGCTTATTGAGATCGATGTGCTTGTCAGCCCAGGTGGAAGTTCACCACTCTGGGTGATCATGGTGGAAGGGACGGGACAGAAGGGAAATAGAACACTCAGTTCAACTCATTGCATTGTAAAATATGCAGGCGGGCTGGTGTGAGGTGGGGCAGGGTCCACAATACTGTAGTTTTGATGGTCAGACCGTACTGTAAGTGCTTGTAACAACAGAAGTTTAGGATGTCATTCCACATGCCAAATAAACTGAATATATAAGTATCAACTGAATCATTTTCAGGGTCCTAAGATGGTTGGAAAGTGAGTATAGAGCCTGATTTATGGCTGGACAAACATAACAAATCAAATCAAACTTTATTTGTCACATGCGCCAAACACAACAAGTGTAGACCTTACTGTGAAATGCTTACTTACAAGCCCTTAAACGACAGAGCAGTTCAAGAAAGAGTTAAGAAAATGCTTACCACATAAACTAAACAAAAAAATTATAAAAAGTAACACAATAAAATAACAATAACGTGGCTATATACAGTCAAAGTGCAGGGGTACAGGTTAGTCGAGGTAATTTGTACATATATGGGTGAAGTGACTATGCATAGATAATAAATAACAGCGAGTACAGTGGTTCTTCATTTAAAAGTTGCAGCGTACGGCGGCATAGCTTGCACGGTGCTGCAGAAGTCTATGGTACGTTATTTAAGTGTGAACCACTGGTACCATTGATGGTTAGTGATAGTTTGACCACCAGAGGGTATCTTTGAGAAGCATTTCATAGCCTTCTATACTAGATAATTTCAAACCTTTTTTTGTAAGAACATAGTATATAGGACTGATTTTAAGAAATGTTGCTTAATTAATTTGATTAATATTATGGTGTTTCTATTCCAATAAAAACAAAAAACCCTCTGGGTTTCCGTTAGGATGGAACGGAAAATATGGCGCTGTACAACGTGACGGTTGGGAGTAGGCTACAGTAATGGACTATTTAGCTAAAGAATCCCCGTGTCGTGCAGGCACGAGGGAGACTGGGGTTCAATTTCCCGATGGGGAGGAAGGAATAGGCAGTCCTTGTAAATAAGAATTTGTTCTTAAATGATTCCATATGTGTTATTTCATAGTTGTGATGTCTTCACTATTACTCTACAATGTAGAAAATCGTAAGTAATAAAGATGAACCCTGGAATGCGTAGGTGTGTCCAAACTTTTGACTGGTACTTGCTTAGTTCATTTGATTAATATTATGGTGTTTCTATTCCAAGAAAAACCCTCTGGTTTTCCGTTGCGATGGATAGGAAAATATGGCACTGTACAATGTGACGTTCGGGAGTAGGCTACAGTACTGGGCTATTTAGCTAAAGAATCTGCATATCGTGCGGGCACGCGGGAGACCGGGGTTCAATTCCCTGACGGGGTGAAAGGAGCAGGCTGCCCTTGTAAATAAGAATTTGACATGCCTAGTTAAATAAAGGTTACACTAAGGGCATAACATTTCTACACCCTACTTGTATAATTGTAGTCTAGCCTATACCCAAATGGAGATTCCATGAAAATAAAAATCTCATTGATTTATCAAGACCAATCCCAATGCTTGTCTCAGAGCAGTGCTAAAATAGTTGTAGGCTATTAACTTCAATATGCTCTTTAAATAAATAAGACCTACAGCACTTTTAGCAACACATTACTAAACATTAGTGAGACTCATGTCGCCTACGGTAGGCCTATAGTATATCGAAAAATATGACGAGACCCCCCGCCAATAATTACATATAGAGGATCGGAGAATAACTTTTTTTTTTTTTAAAGCCGCCTCATGGGTCTCCCGGTGGCAGCCGGCCCGGGTATCGAACCTGCATCTGCAGCAACGCATTTTGCACTGCGGGAGCCCCCATCCACAAAGTATCAAAATACAGAGAGGTGTTGGTAAAGGTAAACTCAGCAAAAAAAGAAACGTCCCTTTTTCAGGACCCTGTCTTTCAAAAATAATTCGTAAAAATCCAAATAACTTCACAGATCTTCATTGTAAAGGCTTTAAACATGCTTGTTCAATGAATCATAAACAATGTATGAACATGCACCTGTGGAACGGTCATTAAGACACTAACAGCTTACAGACGGTAGGCAATTAAAGTCACAGTTCTGAAAACTTAGGACACTAAAGAGGCCTTTCTACTGACTCTGAAAAACACAACAAAAAAGATGCCCAGGGCCCCTTTTCATTTGCGTGACATGCCTTAGGCATGCTGCAACTAGGCATGAGGACTGCAGATGTGGCCAGGACAATAAATTGCAATGTCCGTACTGTGAGACGCCTAAGACAGCGCTACAGGGAGACAGGACAGACAGCTGACCGTCCTCTCAGTGGCAGACCACGTGTAACAACACCTGCACAGGATGGGTACATCCGAACATCACACCTGCGGGACAGGTACAGGATGGCAACAACAACTGCCCGAGTTACACCGGGAACGCACAATCCCTCCATCAGTGCGCAGACTGTCCTCAATAGCCCGAGAGAGGCTGGATTGAGGGCTTGTAGGCCTGTTGTAAGGCAGATCCTCACCAGACATCACTGGCAACAACGTCACCTATGGGCACAAACCCACTGTCGCTGGACCAGACACGACTGGCAAAAGTGCTCTTCACTGAAGAGTCGCGGTTTTGTCTCACCAGGGGTGATGGTCAGATTCGCGTTTATCGTTGAAGGAATGAGCGTTACACCGAGGCCTGTACTCTGGAATGGGATCGATTTGGAGGTGGAGGGTCCGTCACGGTCTGGGGCGGTGTGTCACAGCATCATCAGACTGAGCTTGTTGTCATTGCAGACAATCTCAATGCTGTGTGTTACAGGGAAGACATCCTCCTCCATCATGTGGTACCCTTCCTGCAGGCTCATCCTGACATGGCCCTCCAGCATGACAATGCCACCAGCCATACTGCTCATTCTGTGTGTGATTTCCTGCTAGACAGGAATGTCAGTGTTCTGCCATGGCCAGCGAAGAGCCCAGATCTCAATCCCATTGAGCACGTCTAGGACCTGTTGGATTGGAGGGTGAGGGCTAGGGCCATTCCCCCCAGAAATGCCCAGGAACTTGCAGGTGCATTGGTGGAAGAGTGCGGTAACATCTCACAACAAGAACTGGCTAATCTGGTGCAGTCCATGATGAGGAGATGCACTGCAGTACTTAATGCAGCTGGTGGCCACACCAGATACTGAATCTTACTATTGATTTTGACCCCCCCTTTGTTCAGGGACACATTATTCCATTTCTGTTAGTCAAATCTATGTGGAACCTGTTCAGTTTATTTCTCAGTTGTTGAATCTTGTTATGTTCATACAAATATTTACACATGTTAAATTTGCTGCAAATAAACGCAGTTGGCAGTGATAGGACGTTTCTTTTTTTGCTGAGTTTATATTGTCCTGGTAATAGCCCATAATGGGCTATTATAATACTGTACATGGTGTCCAGTTTAGGATAACCAAAACATGTATTTATTAAAGACTGTCAGAAAGAATGTTGGTACTTATTTATTTTGATCCAAAGCCATGAACGAGTCAGTCACTCAGCTTTATGGACACTACAGTTCAAAAGTTTGGGGTCACATAGAAATGTCGTTGTTTTTGAAAGATAATTAAAAAAAATAGTCCATTAAAATAACATCAAATTAATCCGAAATACATGTTGTAAATGACTATTGTAGCTGGAAACGGCAGATTTTTTATTGAATATCTACAAAGGCCCATTATCAGCAACCATCACTCCTGTGTTCCAATGGCACGTTGTGTTAGCTAATCCAAGTTTATCATTTTAAAAGGCTAATTGATCAGGCTCAAAATGGCCAGAAAAATGGCTAGAAGGACTTTCTTCTGAAGTCAGTCTATTCTTGTTCTGAGAAATGAAGGCTATTCCATGCGAGAAACTGCCAAAAAAACTGAAGATCTCGTACAACGCTGTGTACTACTCCCTTCACGGAACAGTGCAAACTGTCTCTAACCAGAATAGAAAGAGGAGTGGGAGGCCCCGGTGCACAACTGAGCAAGAGGACAAGTACATTAGAGTGTCTTGTTTGAGAAACAGACGCCTCACAAGTCCTCAACTGGCAGCTTCATTAAATAATAGTATCTGTTAAACACCAGTCTCAACGTCAACAGTGAAGAGGCGACTCCAGGATGCTGGCCTTCTAGGCAGAGTTGCAAAGAAAAAGCCATATCCCAGACTGGCCAATACAAGGAAAGATTAAGAGGGACAAAAGAACACAGACACTGGACAGAGGAACTCTGACTAGAAGGCCAGCATCCCTGAGTCGCCTCTTCACTGTTGACGTTGAGACTGGTGTTTTGTGAGTACTAGTATTAGTGACCCCAAACTTTGGAATGGTAGTGCCAATAACAGGGTTAATAATATACAGTTGAAGTTGGAAGTTTACATATACTTAGGTTGGAGTCATTAAAACTCATTTTTCAAACACTCCAAAAATGTCTTGTTAACAAACTATAGTTTTGGCAAGTCGGTTAGGACATCGACTTTGTGCATGACACAAGTAATTTTTCCAACAATTGTTTACAGATAGATTATTTCACTTATAATTCACTGTATCACAATTCCAGTGGGTCAGAAGTTTACATACACAAAGTTGACTGTGCCTTTAAACAGCTAGGAAAATTCCAGAAAATTATGTCATGGCTTTAGAAGCTTCTGATAGGATAATTGACATTTGAGTCAATTGGAGGTGTACCTGTGGATGTATTTCAAGGCCTACCTTCCAACTCACTGCCTCTTTGCTTGACTTCGTGGGAAAATCTAAAGAAATCAGCCAAGACCTCAGAAAAAACATTGTAGACCTCTACAAGTCTGGTTTATCCTTGGGGGCAATTTCCAAATGCCTGAAGGTACCACGTTCATCTGTACAAACAATAGTACGCAAGTATAAACACCATGGGACCACGCAGCCGTCATACCGCTCAGGAAGGAGACGCGTTCTGTCTACTAGAGATGAACGTACTTTGGTGCTAAAAGTTACGTGGATATATTGAAGCAACATCTCAAGACATCAGTCAGGAAGTTAAAGCTTGGTCGCAAATGGGTCTTCCAAATGGACAATAACCCCAAGCATACTTCCAAAGTTGTGGCAAAATGGCTTAAGGACAACAAAGTCAAGGAGTTGGAGTGGCCATCACAAAGCCCTGACCTCAATCCTATAGAAAATTTGTGGGCAGAACTGAAAAAGCATGTGCGAGCAAGGAGGCCTACAAATCTGACTCAGTTTCACCAGCTCTGTCAGGAGGAATGGGACAAAATTCACCCAACTTATCGTGGTAAGCTTGTGGAAGGCTACCCGAAACGTTTGAACCAAGTTAAACAATTTAAAGGCAATGCTACCAAATCTAATTGAGTGTATGTAAACTTCTGACCCAGTGGGAAAGTGATGAAAGAAATAAATGCTGAAATAAATCATTCTCTCTACTTTTATTCTGACATTTCACATTCTTAAAATAAAGTGGTGATCCTAACTGACCTAAGATAGGACATTTCTACTAGGATTAAATGTCAGGAATTAGAAAAACTGAGTTTAAATAAATTTGGATAAGGTGTATGTAAACTTCCGACTTCAACTGTATCTGTGAGAATATTCAAGGGGCTTCTAAATTAATAATAATAATAATAATTGCTTTGTTTAAAAAACTAACAATATTTTGGAGATGATTTTGTTTTCAAATAATGTAAAATGAGCGATTAAAAACGGCATTCTTGAACATGGGGTGAGACTAATTTGCAAATAAAGCCAGTTTGCTATTTACGTGAGAGAAACCAAAAACCTACAGTCATCTCACGGGTCTCCCAGTCGAGGCCGGCACAGGTATTGAACCAGCATCTGTAGCAACACAGCTTGCACTGCTATGCAGTGTCTTAGACCGTTGCGCCACTCAGGCGCTGTACAACGTGACCGGTCGGGAGTGGGCTACAGTAACACAGTAAGAGAAAAATAATCCTAACCGAAAAAAAATAATAAAAACCTTAGTGTAGCAACAGTTTTAGTAAGTAATACTGAAGTCATGCACAATTATCAGTTTCTATTTAGGTTTATGTCGCCTATTCATTGTCAGTTAAAGACACAGTAGCGCCCCAAAAGCATAATCAGTGCTCTAACTCCACCTTGAGCTGGTCTGGGGAAATGAAGTAGTGACGCAGGGTACCGTACTAAACCACAAATTACCTCTAAGTCCCGCAGCATAATTGCAAAACTTTTCACTGTAGCAGCAGTGAACAAAACAAATGGAGAGGGGGGAGGGGTGTCAATGTAAATAGTCTGGTGGCCATTTGATTAATTGTTCAGCAGTCTTTTGGCTTGGGGATAGAAGCTGTTAAGGAGCCTTTTGCTCCTAGACTTTGCGCTCCGGTACAACTTGCCGTGCGGTAGCAGAGAAAACAGTCTATGACTTGGATGACAGGAGTCTCTGATAATTTTTTGGGCTATCCTCTGACACCGCCTAGTATATAGGTCCTGGATGGCAGGAAGCTTGGCCCCAGTGATGTACTGGGCCATACGCACTACCCTCTGTAGCGCCTTACGGTCAGATGCCGAGCAGTTGCCATATCAGGCGGTGATGCAACCGGTCAGGATGCTCTCAATGGTGCAGCTTTATAACTTTTTGAGGATCTGGGGACCCATGCCAAAAGGGGAAAGGGTGTTGTTGTGCCCTCTTAATGACTGTCTTGGTGGGTTTGGACCACAATAGTTTGTTGGTGATGTGGACACCAAGGCACTTGAAACTCTCTACCCACTCCACTACAGCCCCGTCAATGTTAATGGGTGCATGTTCGGCCTGCCGTTTTCTGTAGTCCACGATCAGATCCTTCGTCTTGCTTACAGTACGGAGAAAAAAAAGAAAAAAAAGGAACAAAAAATATGTATGAAATGTATGCATTCACTACTGTAAGTCGCTCTGGATAAGAGCGTCTGCTAAATGACTAAAATGTAAAGTGTAAATGTAAATCGAGGGAGAGGTTGTTGTCCTGGCACCACATGGCCAGGTCTCTGACCTCCTCCCTATAGGCTATCTAATTGTTGTCGGTGATCAGGCCTACCACTGTTGTGTCGTCAGCAAACATAATGATGGTGTTGGAGTCGTGCCTGGCCACGCAGTAGTAGTTGAACAAGGAGTACAGGAAGGGACTGAGCACACACCCGAGTGTCCCCAGTGTTGAGGATCAGCATGGTAGACGTGTTGTTGCCTACCCTTACCACCTGGGGGAGGCCCGTCAGGAAGTTCAGGATTCAGTTGCAGAGGGAGGTGTTTAATCCCAGGGTCCTTAGCTTAGTGATGAGCTTCATGGGCACTATGGTGTTGAACGCTGAGTTGTAGTCAATGAACAGCATTCTCACAAAGGTGTTCCTTTTGTCCAGATGGGAAAGGGCAGTGTGGAGTGCGATTGAGATTGCGTCATCGGTGGATCTGTTGGGGCGGTATGCGAATTGGAATGGGTCTAGAGTATCCGGCAGGATGCCGTTGATGTGTCCAGCCTTTCAAAAGCACTTCATGGCTACCGACTTGAGTGCTACGGGGCGGTAATCATTTAGGAAGGTTACCTTTGCTTCCTTGGGCACAGGGGACTATGGTGGTCTGCTTGAAACATCTAGGTATTACAGACTCGGTCAGGGAGAGGTTGAAAATGTCAGTGAAGACACATGCCAGTTGGTCCATGCATGCTTTGAGTACACATCCTGGTAATCTGTTTGGCCCCGCGGCTTTGTGAATGTTGACCAGTTTAAAGGTCTTGCTCACATCGGCTACCGAGAGCGTTATCACACAGTCATCCAGAACAGCTGGTGCTCTCATGCATGCTTCAGTGTTGCTTGCCTCGAAGCGAACATAAAAGGCATTTAGCTCGTTTGGTAGGCTCGTGTCACTGGGCAGCTTGCGTCTAGGTTTCCCTTTCTAGTCCGTAATAGTTTTCAAGCCCTGCCACATCCGACGAGCGTCAGAGCCGGTGTAGTACGATTCAATCTTAATCCTGTATTGACGCTTTGCTTGTTTGATGGTTCGTGTGAGGGCATAGCGGGATTTCTTATAAGAGTGCAGATTAGTGTTAATCTCCTTGAAAGCGACAGCTCTAGCCTTTAGCTCGGTGTAGATGATGCCTGTAATCCATGGCTTCTGGTTGGGATATGTACGTATCGGTCACTGTGGCGACGACGTCGTCGATGCACTTATTGATCAAGCCGATGACTGAGGTGGTATACTCCTCAATGCCATTGGATGAAATCCGGAACATATTCCAGTCTGTGCTAGAAAAACACTCCTGTAGCGTAGCATCCGCGTCACATGACCACTTCTGTATTGAGCGAGTCACTGGTACTTCCTGGTTTAGTTTTAGCTTGTAAGCAGGAATCAGGAGGATAGAATTATGGTCAGATTTGCCAAATGTAGGGCGGGGGAGAGCTTTGTATGTATCTCTGTGTGTGGAGTAAAGGTGGTTTAGAGTTGTTTTCCCTCTGGTTGCACATGTGACATGTTGGTAGAAATTAAGTAAAACGGATGTAAGTTTGCCTGCATTAAAGTCCCTTCTGAATGAGCATTTTCTTCTTTGTTTATGGCCTTATACAGTTGGTTGAGTGCGGTCTTAGTGCCAGCAATGGTTTGTGGTGGTATATAGACGGCTACGAATAATATAGATGAGAACTCTCTTGGTAGATAGTGTGGCCTACAGCTTATCATAAGATACTCTACCTCAGGCGAGCAATACCTTGTACATTCTTTAATATTATTGACAAATAGACACACACTCCCACTCCTCGTCTTACCAGACGTAGCTTCTCTGTTTTGCCGGTGCATGGAAAATCCCGCCAGCTCTATATTATCTGTGGCGTCGTTCTGCCACGACTTGGTGAAAGATAAGATATTACAGTTTTTAATGTCTCTTTGGTAGGATAATCTTGATCGTAGGTCATCAATTTTATTTTCCAATGATTGCACGTTGACCAATAGAACGGATGGCAGTGGGGTTTACTCGCTCGCCTATGAATTCTCAGAAGGCAGCCCGACAGCCCCCCCCCCCCTTTTCTCTGTCTTTTCTTATGGGTTCAAAGGTTACGTAGGGGTCAAATGTCACACATCCTGGTTCCCCTAATTGTCTCCTAACTTCCTGCTGTCACATCCTGACCATAGTAAATTGTTATTTTCTATGGTAGAGTAGGTCAGGGCGTGACAGGGGGTGTTTGTCCGTTTTTGTTTGGCATGACCTCCAATTAGAGGCAGTCGGTTGTCGTTGTCTCTAATTGGAGGCCATATTTAAGTTGATGTTTGTCCCACTGGTGTTTTGTGGGTGATTATTTTGTGAGTAGTGTATGCCTGCTCTTCGTCACGGCTTTCTTGTTTTTGTATTTCAAGTTTATGGTTTATTGCATTAGTTTCACGACTGAATAAAGATGTGGAACTACGATCACGCTGCGTATTGGTCCAATCCTTCCGAAAGCCCTGACAGAATCCCCCACCAACCAAGGACCAAGCAGCGTGGTATGGAGCAGCGGGAGTCGTGGACGTGGGAGGAAATCCTGGATGGCAAAGGACCCTGGAGGCAGGCTGGGGAGTATCGCCGTCCGAAGGAGGAGATCGAGGCAGCAAGAGCGGAGCGGGGATACTATGAGGCGCGATATCCACCAAGAGGCAAGGACTAGAGGCAGCACCAAATATTTTTTTTGGGGGGGCAGACGGGCAGATTGGATAAGGCGATGTTAAGACCTGAGCTAACTCCTCGTGCCTACCATGGGGAGCGAGTGACCGAGCAAGCACCTTGTTATGCGGTGGTGCGCACTGTGTCGCCAGTGCGCACTCACAGCCCGGTGCGCTCGGTGCAAGCTCCTCACCGTTGCCGTGCTAGAGTTGGCCGTCAGCCAGGTAGAAGTGCGCCGGTTCAGCGTATCTGGTCTCCAGTGCGTCTCTTCGGTCCAGGTTATCCTGCGCCTGCTCTATGCACGGTACCCCCCTTTCACCAGCACAGCCCAGTTCGTCCTGTGCCGGCGCTCCGCCCTTGCTTGGCGCAAATCACCATTCAGCCAGGACGGGGTGTGCCAGCTCTAAGCTCCAGACCTCCGGTGCGCCTCCGGAGCCCAGTACGCCATGTGCCTCCTCCTCGCACTCGCCCTGAGGTGCGTGTTACTAGTCTGGCGCCTCCTATGCCAGCTCCACGCATCAGGCCTCCAGTGCGCCTGCCCAGTCCGGGGTGTCCTGTTCCTGCTTCCCGCACTAGCCCTGAGGTGCGTGTTACTAGTCTGGCGCCTCCTATGCCAGTCCCACGCATCAGGCCTCCAGTGCGCCTGCCCAGTCCGGGGTGTCCTGTTCCTGCTGCCCGCACTAGCCCTGAGGTGCGTGTTACTAGTCTGGCGCCTCCTATGCCAGTCCCACGCATCAGGCCTCCAGTGCGCCTGCCCAGTCCGGGGGGGATGTCCGTTTTTGTATTTCTATGTTTAGTTTCTAGTTTTGTATTTCTAGGTTCGTTTTTGTTTGGCATGACCTACAATTAGAGGCAGCCGGTTGTCGTTGTCTCTAATTGGAGGCCATATTTAAGTTGATGTTTGTCCCATTGGTCTGCTCTGCGTCACGGCTTTCTTGTTTTTGTAGTTCAAGTTTATGGTTTATTGCATTAGTTTCACGACTGAATAAAGATGTGGAACTACGATCACGCTGCGTATTGGTCCGATCCTTCCGAAAGCCCTGACACCTGCTGTAAACGGGGCTCTCTAAAAACATGCCACTTCGATGCAAGAGACTTTTCGTAGCAGGTTCACAAAGCATGTTCGCTAACCCTATTCCTTTTCCTAACCTTAACCTCTACGCTAATTCTCCTAACCTGCTACAAAAAAAAGTAATTGCTGTATCGAAGAGGCATGTTTTTAAGGAATCTCCCTGTAAACATGCCATGTTGTTGTTATACACACTGTCCACCGTTTCTTCATCAAAACAATTATGAAAGGTGGAAAACTGGAGAGCCTAAGCCACCGACCTGACCCTGAACAACGTTATGTCACACTACACCCTAACCCGACTGAGCGTTACAATGAGAAACCCAGTAAGTTCTGCTCATTCAACAGACAAATGATGAATAAAATATCATTAATTTGGTTCTTACATAACTAAACTCATTCAGTTAGCAGGTAAAGAGGATGTTTGAGGATTAAAATGGCCCAGGGCATGTATTCAACCCTGAAGAAAAAAAGACAAGGCACAAACAAGACATTATTGAATTCAGCTGAACACTGTGCTAATCACATTGGTTCATAACACCTGATTACCACATGAAATTCAAATCAGTTTCATGGTGTTTTTCTGATGAACAATAGACACATTGGAGTGTTCAGAGCTCAGACACAGCCAGATGTGTATCATATGTAGCATCATAATAATAACAATAATAATAATAGCCATTTAGCAGACGCTTTTATCCAAAGCTACTTACGGTCATGCGTGCATACATTTTACGCACAGGTGGTCCCGGAAATCTAACCCACTATCCTGGCATTGCAGGCGCCACACTCTGCCAACTGAGCTACAAAGAACCACATCATGCTGATCAGGAGATGCTTCATCAGAAACAACAGCTCCTTGGCCTGTATTATCTCGCCATGCAGAAAAAGCTTTTGATACATTAGACTAGAAGAGTCATATCACTGGTCTGTCTTGGAACATATGGGAATTGTCTCCAATTTCATTAATATGATTAAAATACTATATGCCAATCCCTCAGCCATAGTTATAACAGGCAATATCTGCTCTGCTCCGTTCAGAATCACTAGAAGGAGTAGACAAGGTGATCCAAATTAGCCTTTGCTATTCTTATTATCCATGGAACCGCTGGCCCAGGCAATTCGTCAATCAAAGGAAATAACACCAATTTCTCACAAATCTACTGTTCACTTCATCTTATTATAAGCAGACAATATTTTACTATATCTAGACAATGTATCTCAATCGCTCCCAAATGCAATGAAGATCATAGATAAATTCAGCGTCATCTCAAATTATTAAATGAATCTAACCAAAATCAGCCCTACTGCCTCTCAAGACCCCGATGGAGGACTCCATCTCTACTGTGGAATCCCAATCGTTTCCCATTTAAAATATGAATTATTTTATATTTGGGAGTAGATTTATTTCCTTCCTTAGATAAAACCATTGCCAGAAACTTTAACAGAACGCTCAAATCAATTCAAACCGATCTCAGTAAATGGAATAATATCCCAGTTGCTTTAACCGGCAGAATAACTATTGTCAAAATGTATGTATTGTCACGGCTGAATTTCTGTAGTTCAATGTTTTCCCATGGATCCCCCTTCTACCTATAAAATTCATAGTGTGGTTTCAAAGTTTATATGGCAAGGTAAATTATCCCAGATTACATTTTTTAATTTACAAAGAGGGAAAGACGGAGGACTATCCGTACAGAACTTTAAATTGTATTTTCATGCACTAGCATTTTGCCCCTCCTAAAAGGGTTTAGATATGATTCTTCTGCTCCCTGGCTGAGTACAGAGAGAATATGGTGTCTACTATTGACCTGGAAGAGGTGGTCTTCACTGATATGTCCCTTAAACAATGTAAACTACGCTTTGGTCCTATTATTGCTCACACAATTTCTATTTGGTGCAAAATGTGATTTTTTTAAAACTGGGAATCAAAATGGTATGCCCACGCTTCAATATTTCACAATAATGCTTTGCGATCTGGAGGTCGGCTTTTTGCATCCCCCCAATGGTCCACATGTGGAATCCCTTGCCGATATCATGCACAGTAATGGTTTGAGAACATTCCAAGATTTGAAAGATACATACCAGGAAACTCCTTTTTTCTATATTTACAACTTAGGTCAGCTATGCTCGAAAGGTTGATCTCTGAGTACTGAAGAGAGAGAAGGTCCTGGTAATAGGGAGGGTGATCTCTGAGTACTGAAGAGAGAGAAGGTCCTGGTAATAGGGAGGGTGATCTCTGAGTACTGAAGAGAGAGAAGGTCCTGGTAATAGGGAGGGTGATCTCTGAGTACTGAAGAGGGAGAAGGTCCTGGTAATAGGGAGGGTGATCTCTGGGTACTGAAGAGGGAGAAGGTCCTGGTAATAGGGAGGGTGATCTCTGAGTACTGAAGAGAGAGAAGGTCCTGGTAATAGGGAGGGTGATCTCTGGGTACTGAAGAGGGAGAAGGTCCTGGTAATAGGGAGGGTGATCTCTGAGTACTGAAGAGGGAGAAGGTCCTGGTAATAGGGAGGGTGATCTCTGAGTACTGAAGAGAGAGAAAGTCCTGGTAATAGGGAGGGTGATCTCTGAGTACTGAAGAGAGAGAAGGTCCTGGTAATAGGGAGGGTGATCTCTGAGTACTGAAGAGAGAGAAGGTCCTGGTAATAGGGAGGGTGATCTCTGAGTACTGAAGAGGGAGAAGGTCCTGGTAATAGGGAGGGTGATCTCTGAGTACTGAAGAGAGAGAAGGTCCTGGTAATAGGGAGGGTGATCTCTGGGTACTGAAGAGGGAGAAGGTCCTGGTAATAGGGAGGGTGATCTCTGAGTACTGAAGAGGGAGAAGGTCCTGGTAATAGGGAGGGTGATCTCTGAGTACTGAAGAGAGAGAAGGTCCTGGTAATAGGGAGGGTGATCTCTGAGTACTGAAGAGAGAGAAGGTCCTGGTAATAGGGAGGGTGCTCTCTGAGTACTGAAGAGGGAGAAGGTCCTGGTAATAGGGAGTGTGCTCTCTGAGTACTGAAGAGGGAGAAGGTCCTGGTAATAGGGAGGGTGATCTCTGAGTACTGAAGAGAGAGAAGGTCCTGGTAATAGGGAGGGTGCTCTCTGAGTACTGAAGAGGGAGAAGGTCCTGGTAATAGGGAGGGTGATCTCTGAGTACTGAAGAGGATGAAGGTCCTGGTAATAGGGAGGGTGATCTCTGAGTACTGAAGAGGGAGAAGGTCCTGGTAATAGGGAGGGTGACCTCTGAGTACTGAAGAGGGAGAAGGTCCTGGTAATAGGGAGGGTGATCTCTGAGTACTGAAGAGGGAGAAGGTCCTGGTAATAGGGAGGGTGATCTCTGAGTACTGAAGAGGGAGAAGGTCCTGGTAATAGGGAGGGTGATCTCTGAGTACTGAAGAGGGAGAAGGTCCTGGTAATAGGGAGGGTGATCTCTGAGTACTGAAGAGGGAGAAGGTCCTGGTAATAGGGAGGGTGCTCTCTGAGTACTGAAGAGGGAGAAGGTCCTGGTAATAGGGAGGGTGATCTCTGAGTACTGAAGAGAGAGAAGGTCCTGGTAATAGGGAGGGTGATCTCTGAGTACTGAAGAGGGAGAAGGTCCTGGTAATAGGGAGGGTGATCTCTGAGTACTGAAGAGGGAGAAGGTCCTGGTAATAGGGAGGGTGATCTCTGAGTACTGAAGAGGGAGAAGGTCCTGGTAATAGGGAGGGTGATCTCTGAGTACTGAAGAGGGAGAAGGTCCTGGTAATAGGGAGGGTGATCTCTGAGTACTGAAGAGGGAGAAGGCAACTCCAATGAGACAATCTATTCTTCAGTACTGTGTGTGTGTGTGTGTGTGTGTGTGTGTGTGTGTGTGTGTGTGTGTGTGTGTGTGTGTGTGTGTGTGTGTGTGTGTGTGTGTGTGTGTGTGTGTGTGTGTTTGTATCTGTGTGTTTGTGATGCTTTGACACCACCTGCACTACGCTGAGGATTGTGGACCAGCAGTCAAATTTACTGAACTTAAACTCTACATAAATACTTTACCTTCAACTTGCCTGCTCATCAAACAGTAAAATCAACAAAATGTATGCCAAATAACATGGTTATAACTCCTGTATTCCAAGTAGTCCATAACCCCTGTTGCAAAATGCAATAATAGACAATCAACTATCTTTTTCTCTGTCTCTCTCGCTTGGTCTCTCTTTGTCTCTCTCTTTGTCTCTCTTTCTCTTGGCCTCTCGCTCTCTCTCTTGGTCTCTCTTTCTCTTGGTCTCTCGCTCTCTCTCTTGGTCTCTCGCTCTCTCTCTTGGTCTCTCTTTCTCTTGGTCTTCTCGCTCTCTCTCTTGGTCTCTCGCTCTCTCTCTTGGTCTCTCTTTCTCTTGGTCTTCTCGCTCTTTCTCTTGGTCTTCTCGCTCTCTGTCTTGGTCTCTCTCTCTTGGTCTCTCTCTCTTTCTCTTGGTCTCACTCTCTTTCTCTTGGTCACTCTCTCTTTCTCTTGGTCTCTCTCTCTTTCTCTTGGTCTTCTACGCTCTCTGTCTTGGTCTCTCTCTCTTGGTCTCTCTCTCTCTCGGTCTCTCTTTCTCTTGGTCTCTCTCTCTTTCTCTTGGTCTCTCTCTTTCTCTTGGTCTCTCTCTCTTTCTCTTGGTCTTCTATGCTCTCTGTCTTGGTCTCTCTTTCTCTTGGTCTCTCCCTCTCTCTCTTGGTCTCTCTTTCTCTTGGTCTCTCTCTCTTTCTCTTGGTCTCTCTCTCTTTCTCTTGGTCTCTCTCTCTTTCTCTTGGTCTCTCTTTCTCTTGGTCTCTCTTTCTCTTGGTCTCTTGCTCTTTCTCTTGGTCTCTCGCTCTCTGTCTTGGTCTCTCTCTCTTTCTCTTGGTCTCTGTCTCTCTTGGTCTCTGTCTCTCTTTCTCTTGGTCTCTGTCTCTCCTTCTCTTGGTCTCTGTCTTTCTCTTGGTCTCTCTCTCTATTTCGATTGGTCTCTCTCTCTTTCTGTTGGTCTCTCTTACTCTGTCTTTCTCTTTTTATCTCGGTCTCTCTCTTTCTCGGTCTCTCTCTCTCTTTCTCGGTCTGTCTCTCTCTTTATCTCAGTCTCTCTCTCCTTATCTCAGTCTCTCTTGCTCTTTCTCAGTCTCTCTTGCTCTTTCTCGGTCTCTCTCGCTCTTTCTCGGTCTCTGTTGCTCTTTCTCGGTCTCTCTTGCTCTTTCTCGGTCTCTCTTGCTCTTTCTCGGTCTCTGTTGCTCTTTCTCGGTCTCTGTTGCTCTTTCTCGGTCTCTGTTGCTCTTTCTCGGTCTCTGTTGCTCTTTCTCGGTCTCTGTTGCTCTTTCTCGGTCTCTCTTGCTCTTTCTCGGTCTCTCTTGCTCTTTCTCGGTCTCTCTTGCTCTTTCTCGGTCTCTCTCTCTCAAGCTGTAGTGTGAATCCTTCTCTGTTTTCTAAAGGTTTTAACGAGCTCATTCATCAGGTTAATTACTCCTTTAGTTTGACAGCATAGAAAGAGAGAAAAACAGAAAGGGGAAGAGTAAGAAAATGAATTAGGATGAAACAAAGGTAGAGAAAGTGAATTGGGATGAAACAAAGGTAGAGAAAAGTAAAGGGGGGGTCAATCAATGGACAATAACATTTTTATAGCTGATCAGTCAGTGTGTCTTGACTAATTCACTTTATGGCATTGTACTTATCCTCCAAGAACTCAGGCGGTCTCTTTCAAACTACCACACAACTTTGTAATGATACAGCTATAATCAACTCAATACCATTGCAGCTATAGGCCTTAAACAAGAAAATTACAGCTATAGGTCCTATACAAGACCATTACAGCTATAGGTCCTATACAAGACCATTACAGCTATAGGTCCTATACAAGACCATTACAGCTATAGGTCCTATACAAGACCATTACAGCTATAGGTCCTATACAAGACCATTACAGCTATAGGTCCTATACAAGACCATTACAGCTATAGGTCCTATACAAGACCATTACAGCTATAGGTCCTATACAAGACCATTGCAGCTATAGGTCCTATACAAGACCATTACAGCTATAGGTCCTATACAAGACCATTGCAGCTATAGGTCCTATACAAGACCATTACTGCTATAGGTCCTATACAAGACCATTACAGCTATAGGTCCTATACAAGACCATTGCAGCTATAGGTCCTATACAAGACCATTACAGCTATAGGTCCTATACAAGACCATTGCAGCTATAGGTCCTATACAAGACCATTACAGCTATAGGTCCTATACAAGACCATTACAGCTATAGGTCCTATACAAGACCATTACAGCTATAGGTCCTATACAAGACCATTGCAGCTATAGGTCCTATACAAGACCATTACAGCTATAGGTCCTATACAAGACCATTGCAGCTATAGGTCCTATACAAGACCATTACAGCTATAGGTCCTATACAAGACCATTACAGCTATAGGTCCTATACAAGACCATTGCAGCTATAAGCCCAACACGTATTCATGTAGTTTAAACCCTTGGAATGGTGGAATGATTATGGGGAAATCTGTTCACGCTTTGTAGATTTATTTATAGAATATTATAAACTGGGTGGTTCGAGCCCTGAATGCAGATTGGCTGACAGCCATGGTATATCAGACCGTATACAACAAGTATGACAAGGCATTTCTTTTTACGGCTTTAATTACATTGGTAACTAGTTGATAATAACAACAAGGCACCCTGGGGGTTTGTGGTATATGGACAATATACCATGGCTAAGGGCTGTATTCAGGCACTCTGCGTTGCGTCGTGCAGAGAACAGCCCTTAGCCGTGGTATATTGTCCATATACCACACCCCCTCGGGCCTTATTGCTTAAATATAATTCTGTCTGTATGAACGCCTCTACGAAAGGAATCATCGGACAAATAAAATATAAATCAAAGCTTACTAAAGAACAATGCCAACCAGTGTGACTTGAAAACAAATAGAACACAACACTTTCAACCCCACTGTCACTCTTAGACATATACTCTATAGAACACAACACTTTCAACCCCACTGTCACTCTTAGACATGTACTCTATAGAACACAACACTTTCAACCCCGCTGTCACTCTTAGACATGTACTCTATAGAACACAACACTTTCAACCCCACTGTCACTCTTAGACATGTACTCTATAGAACACAACACTTTCAACCCCACTGTCACTCTTAGACATGTACTCTATAGAACACAACACTTTCAACCCCACTGTCACTCTTAGACATGTACTCTATAGAACACAACACTTTCAACCCCGCTGTCACTCTTAGACATATACTCTATAGAACACAACACTTTCAACCCCACTGTCACTCTTAGACATGTACTCTATAGAACACAACACTTTCAACCCCACTGTCACTCTTAGACATGTACTCTATAGAACACAACACTTTCAACCCCACTGTCACTCTTAGACATATACTCTATAGAACACAACACTTTCAACCCCACTGTCACTCTTAGACATATACTCTATAGAACACAACACTTTCAATCTTTATCCTATTTCGGAGTGACATTGTCCTCTCTGTTTTTCAGAGGGGGATTTCCAAGGAGCATTGAATTACACAACTAATCCGCGTGGCCTGCCAGAAAAGCTGATTGTTGACAGAGGAGAGGAAGCCACAGGCATATCCCATTATCAACAAAACAGCCCAGATCAACAGCCGGGATAAAAACTAAACAGCCCAGATCAACAGCCGGGATAAAAACTAAACAGCCCAGATCAACAGCCGGGATAAAAACTAAACAGCCCAGACCAACAGCCGGGATAAAAACTAAACAGCCCAGATCAACAGCCGGGATAAAAACTAAACAGCCCAGATCAACAGCCGGGATAAAAACTAAACAGCCCAGATCAACAGCCGGGATGAAAACTAAACAGCCCAGATCAACAGCCGGGATAAAAACTAAACAGCCCAGATCAACAGCCGGGATAAAAACTAAACAGCCCAGATCAACAGCCGGGATAAAAACAAAACAGCCCAGACCAACAGCCGGGATAAAAACTAAACAGCCCAGATCAACAGCCGGGATAAAAACTAAACAGCCCAGATCAACAGCCGGGATAAAAAACTAAACAGCCCAGACCAACAGTCGGGATAAAAACTAAACAGCCCAGACCAACAGCCGGGATAAAAACTAAACAGCCCAGATCAACAGCCGGGATAAAAACTAAACAGCCCAGATCAACAGCCGGGATAAAAACTAAACAGCCCAGATCAACAGCCGGGATAAAAACTAAACAGCCCAGATCAACAGCCGGGATAAAAACTAAACAGCCCAGATCAACAGCCGGGATAAAAACTAAACAGCCCAGATCAACAGCCGGGATAAAAACTAAACAGCCCAGATCAACAGCCAGGATAAAAACAAAACAGCCCAGATCAACAGCCGGGATAAAAACTAAACAGCCCAGATCAACAGCCAGGATAAAAACTAAACAGCCCAGATCAACAGCCGGGATAAAAACTAAACAGCCCAGATCAACAGCCGGGATAAAAACTAAACAGCCCAGATCAACAGCCGGGATAAAAACTAAACAGCCCAGATCAACAGCCGGGATAAAAACTAAACAGCCCAGATCAACAGCCGGGATAAAAACTAAACAGCCCAGATCAACAGTCGGGATAAAAACTAAACAGCCCAGATCAACAGCCGGGATAAAAACTAAACAGCCCAGATCAACAGCCGGGATAAAAACTAAACAGCCCAGATCA
This sequence comes from Salmo salar, assembly GCF_965601325.2. Taxonomy (NCBI): domain Eukaryota; kingdom Metazoa; phylum Chordata; class Actinopteri; order Salmoniformes; family Salmonidae; genus Salmo; species Salmo salar. Next base: position 76,715,650 of record NC_138310.1, read on the forward strand.
ACAGCCGGGATAAAAACAAAACAGCCCAGACCAACAGCCGGGATAAAAACTAAACAGCCCAGATCAACAGCCGGGATAAAAACTAAACAGCCCAGATCAACAGCCGGGATAAAAACTAAACAGCCCAGATCAACAGCCGGGATAAAAACTAAACAGCCCAGATCAACAGCCGGAATAAAAACAAAACAGCCCAGACCAACAGCCGGGATAAAAACTAAACAGCCCAGATCAACAGCCGGGATAAAAACTAAACAGCCCAGATCAACAGCCGGGATAAAAACTAAACAGCCCAGATCAACAGCCGGGATAAAAACTAAACAGCCCAGATCAACAGCCGGGATAAAAACAAAACAGCCCAGACCAACAGCCGGGATAAAAACTAAACAGCCCAGATCAACAGCCGGGATAAAAACTAAACAGCCCAGATCAACAGCCGGGATAAAAACTAAACAGCCCAGATCAACAGCCGGGATAAAAACTAAACAGCCCAGATCAACAGCCGGGATAAAAACTAAACAGCCCAGATCAACAGCCGGGATAAAAACAAAACAGCCCAGACCAACAGCCGGGATAAAAACTAAACAGCCCAGATCAACAGCCGGGATAAAAACAAAACAGCCCAGATCAACAGCCGGGATAAAAACTAAACAGCCCAGATCAACAGCCGGGATAAAAAACTAAACAGCCCAGATCAACAGCCGGGATAAAAACTAAACAGCCCAGATCAACAGCCAGGATAAAAAACTAAACAGCCCAGACCAACAGTCGGGATAAAAACTAAACAGCCCAGACCAACAGCCAGGATAAAAACTAAACAGCCCAGATCAACAGCCGGGATAAAAAACTAAACAGCCCAGATCAACAGCCGGGATAAAAAACTAAACAGCCCAGATCAACAGCCGGGATAAAAACTAAACAGCCCAGATCAACAGCCGGGATAAAAACTAAACAGCCCAGATCAACAGCCAGGATAAAAACTAAACAGCCCAGATCAACAGCCGGGATAAAAACTAAACAGCCCAGATCAACAGCCAGGATAAAAACTAAACAGCCCAGATCAACAGCCGGGATAAAAACTAAACAGCCCAGATCAACAGCCGCGATAAAAACTAAACAGCCCAGATCAACAGCCGGGATAAAAACTAAACAGCCCAGATCAACAGCCGCGATAAAAACTAAACAGCCCAGATCAACAGCCGGGATAAAAACTAAACAGCCCAGATCAACAGCCGGGATAAAAACTAAACAGCCCAGATCAACAGCCGGGATAAAAACTAAACAGCCCAGATCAACAGCCAGGATAAACACTAAACATGAAGCTGGGAGCTTCTTCTTGCGGTAATGTTTTCTCTGGACTCCCCGGGGATTCAACACGGCACAGTTCCGTGGCATTCTGCTCGACGTTAGGTGCATGAACTCTGAGGGAGAAAGGAGGTCCCTGACTCCCCATCAGTGGGGGTTTGAACTGAACGGACGAGGCATAGCAGGAGAAAGTGCTTGTTTGCTAAAATCACAGGGAAGGAAGGGGGTAACAAAAAAAACATATTCCCTAAAATAGCTCCTTCTGCAGTGGCTGGCTGAGTGCACTCTGTTAAAGGGACAGATATGTTACTCTATCATAGGAATTTGCACGAGAGGATAGCTATGCAGAGTCATAAATAGACACACAAATGAAAGAGGTGCACGTGAAATGGATTAGAGGCAGACAGAGGTAGGTGTACATGTGAAAGGGATTAGAGGCAGACAGAGGTAGGTGTACATGTGAAAGGGATTAGAGGCAGACAGAGGTAGGTGTACATGTGAAAGGGATTAGACGCAGACAGAGGTAGGTGTACATGTGAAAGGGATTAGAGGCAAACAGAGGTAGGTGTACATGTGAAAGGGATTAGAGGCAAACAGAGGTAGGTGTGCACGTGCAAGGGATTAGAGACAAACAGAGGTAGGTGTACACGTAAAAGGGATTAGAGGCAAACAGAGGTAGGTGTACATGTGAAAGGGATTAGAGGCAGACAGAGGTAGGTGTACATGTGAAAGGGATTAGAGGCAGACAGAGGTAGGTGTGCACGTGAAAGGGATTAGAGACAGACAGAGGTAGGTGTGCACGTGAAAGGGATTAGAGGCAGACAGAGGTAGGTGTGCACGTAAAAGGGATTAGAGGCAGACAGAGGTAGGTGTACACGTAAAAGGGATTAGAGGCAGACAGAGGTAGGTGTACATGTGAAAGGGATTAGAGGGAGACAGAGGTAGGTGTACATGTGAAAGGGATTAGAGGCAGACAGAGGTAGGTGTGCATGTGAAAGGGATTAGAGGCAGACAGAGGTAGGTGTACATGTGAAAGGGATTAGAGGCAAACAGAGGTAGGTGTACATGTGAAAGGGATTAGAGGCAAACAGAGGTAGGTGTGCACGTGCAAGGGATTAGAGACAAACAGAGGTAGGTGTACACGTGCAAGGGATTAGAGACAAACAGAGGTAGGTGTACACGTAAAAGGGATTAGAGGCAAACAGAGGTAGGTGTACATGTGAAAGGGATTAGAGGCAGACAGAGGTAGGTGTACATGTGAAAGGGATTAGAGGCAGACAGAGGTAGGTGTGCACGTAAAAGGGATTAGAGGCAGACAGAGGTAGGTGTACATGTGAAAGGGATTAGAGGCAGACAGAGGTAGGTGTGCACATAAAAGGGATTAGAGGCAGACAGAGGTAGGTGTACACGTAAAAGGGATTAGAGGCAGACAGAGGTAGGTGTACACGTGAACGGGATTAGAGGCAGACAGAGGTAGGTGTACATGTGAAAGGGATTAGAGGCAGACAGAGGTAGGTGTGCATGTGAAAGGGATTAGAGGCAGACAGAGGTAGGTGTACATGTGAAAGGGATTAGAGGCAGACAGAGGTAGGTGTACATGTGAAAGGGATTAGAGGCAGACAGAGGTAGGTGTACATGTGAAAGGGATTAGAGGCAGACAGAGGTAGGTGTACATGTGAAAGGGATTAGAGGCAGACAGAGGTAGGTGTGCATGTGAAAGGGATTAGAGGCAGACAGAGGTAGGTGTACATGTGAAAGGGATTAGAGGCAGACAGAGGTAGGTGTACATGTGAAAGGGATTAGAGGCAGACAGAGGTAGGTGTACATGTGAAAGGGATTAGAGGCAGACAGAGGTAGGTGTACATGTGAAAGGGATTAGAGGCAGACAGAGGTAGGTGTACATGTGAGACTAGCCAATGAAGACTAGCAGGAGAGAGCATGAAAGGGAGCTGTTATGTACTGTATGATGTATGGTTGTCGTGGTTTACAACTGTGTGCTGCTTTATGTATGAGCCAGACAGTTTAGAGTTCGAAGTGACCAGGAGTGTGCATGTGAGTGGGCTTGTATTTTGATAAAGACTGACAGAACGTGCACATGGGCATAATAGGGCCATAAAGTGAGCCAAGCAACAGAGGCTAGATGTACGCCGGAACAAACAGGTTATTAATATGCTGATAACGGCAACATGCTGGTAAGCATAGCAGCACTGGTTTAACACAGGAACCTGTACGTGTGCCTAGCTATGGTGGCTAAGGCATGGTGCTCATGTGAGCCTATAGCAAGAGAGGTTAACAGGGAGCATGCACGTGAGTCTGACAGAAGAAGTTAACAGGGAGCATGCACGTGAGTCTAGCAACAGAGGTGAACAGGGAGCATGCACGTGAGTCTAGTAACAGAGGTTAACAGGGAGCATGCACGTGAGTCTAGCAACAGAGGTGAACAGGGAGCATGCACGTGAGTCTAGCAACAGAGGTGAACAGGGAGCATGCACGTGAGTCTAGCAACAGAGGTGAACAGGGAGCATGCACGTGAGTCTAGTAACAGAGGTGAACAGGGAGCATGCACGTGAGTCTGACAGAAGAGGTTAACAGGGAGCATGCACGTGAGTCTAGCAACAGAGGTTAACAGGGAGCATGCACGTGAGTCTAGCAACAGAGGTGAACAGGGAGCATGCACGTGAGTCTAGCAACAGAGGTTAACAGGGAGCATGCACGTGAGTCTAGCAACAGAGGTTAACAGGGAGCATGCACGTGAGTCTAGCAACAGAGGTTAACAGGAGCATGCACGTGAGTCTAGCAACAGAGGTTAACAGGGAGCATGCACGTGAGTCTAGCAACAGAGGTTAACAGGGAGCATGCACGTGAGTCTAGCAACAGAGGTGAACAGGGAGCATGCACGTGTGTCTAGCACTAAATGCCAATAGGAACAGAAACATGCTGAAGATGAGTCTATAGCAACATCACCTAACTGGAGCATGACGATGTACGTAGCGATGCAGCCTAACACGGGCGTGCATGTGAGCCAGACTACACAGATTAGTTGGAGAGTGCACGAGAGCACAGTGGCAGATTTCAAAACAAGCGTGCACGTGAGCCTTGAGAAACATAATGATGTCAGTCACCTGCCACACCACCTAATGTATGGGGTCTCAGACATGGAAGAGCCCCAGACCCAAACCTGAAGAGAGTCTAACAAAAAGTGACATTTTAAAAACCACGGGCCTGAGGTGTCAGTCAGAGTACTACACAGACAGAACGACCTGGCTCCAAAGTCATCGTCTCTCTCAACTCTCTCAGCCAGCCGGGTGGCTTATATTCCAGACAAAACAGACAGAGACGGAGTCACAATCAGAAAGAAAGTGACAATTTCCGATCCTATCAAGCAATGGCAGCTGGCCCAAAACCGAGACAGACTCAATATAGACGTGTGAGATTAAACAATGAATCCTGTTGTCTTCAACCTGCTCAGAGCGTTAGCTCTCTGACGGGTTTGAATGACATTTGAATAAGCCCGTGAACAGGTACAGTATGGGACGTTCTAGTGGTGACTATGGTCTGTGTATAGGTCATGTGGCGGCAGCAGTATAGCATTGGTGTCACAACGGCGATCAAGTCACTGTGTTACAATCTATACATAGCCGTAGTCTGTACATAGCCTGTACATATTCCAACATCAGTCAGAACATCTGACAGAGAAACCTAAAGCTCAACAACAATTCAAGGCCAAAGGTTATGAAATCTCCATCTTATGGCTCAAAGCTGTGTAGTACAGTCTACAACGGTCTGTCTAATTGTTCAATGGGATCATTTGACATGAAATAGGGCAGACTATTACGACTCAATATCCAAGTTCACTCTATACACTAAACCTATAATCAATCACTACAGAGCAGGCCGATTCAATTATCACGGTCCAGGAGCGCTTCAAGTAAATGTACTCCGGCCAATCAATGATATTAATTGAGCAATTAACTGAACAGAAAACAAGAAAATCTTTGGTCATTGCTGCACCTGCTATAGAGCCTATTTGTACACTCATTCTACAGGCTATAGCACATCACATTAGTATAAGAAATAAATAGTCCATTCAATTCCATCCAGGTCCATAAGCGAACACTACAGCTGAATCAGACAAGCTAATACCGCAATCAATCTGAGTCTTAACACTCTGCTCCATCTGTACGGCTCCTAACGTTACGCCACAGCTGCAGCATATAATATGCTTTTCCACATTTCAAAGAGCTTTATCCTCTCTGCATTCTGTCTCGCTCTCTACATTGCCTGTGGCAGTCTGTATAAGTATGGAGTAAGTGTCTCACATCCCTAAATTAAACATTTGGGTGCTTTATCAATTATTTCCGTGTTGTGATTAAACGTCCTAGCTCCTTTCCTCCTCTCGCTCCCAAACAGAAAACGTATTTCAAAAGCAATTTTTTCAAAATGAATGAATGAATTAATGAAATGAATGGATTGCGGCGGCAGAGCAGAGAGTTGTGTGAAGTGTTTTGTGCAATCCTTTGACTGTGGATTAGCAAGCAGCAGTTGATATAAACATGAGTGAATTTGCCCACTCTACAGACAGCGATATCGGTCTGCAAATACAGGATCTAGTTCTTAAACTTCTTATGGATGGTTGCAGTATTGAGTAGCTTGGATGACTGACGTGCCCAGAGTAAACTGCCTGCTACTCACTCCGAAACTTAGATATGCATATTATTAGTAGATTTGGATAGAAAACACTCTGGAGTTTCTAAAACTGTTTGAATGATGTCTGTGAGTATAACAGAACTCATATGGCAGGCAAAAACCTGAGAAAAAATCCAAACAGGAAGTGGTTTGTAGTTTTTCAAGTGATTGCCTATCCAAACTACAGTGTCTGTGGGGTCATTTTTCACTTCCTAAGGCTTCCACTAGATGTCAACAGTCTTTAGAACCTTGTTTGAGGCTTCTACTGTGAAGTGAGGGTGAATAAGAGCTCCTGGAGTCAGAACATTGCCTGCAGGGCATGAGGCTCAGCCATGCACGCTCACGTGAGAGGTAGCTCAGTTCCATTGCATTTCTGAAGACAAAGGATTTCTCCGGTTGAAACTTTATTGCAGATTTACGATAAAAACATCCTAAAGATTGATTCTATACATGGGTTGACATGTTTCTACGAACTGTAATGGGATTTTTTTAGTTTTTGTCTGACCTGCGCGTCGTGAATTTGGATTTGTGAACTGAAGGCGTGAACAAAAAGGAGGTATTTGGACATAAAGGATGGACTTTATCGAACAAAACAAACATTTATTGTTGAACTGGGATTCCTGGGAGTGCATTCTGATGAAGATCATCAAAGGTAAGTGAATATGTATAATGCTATTTCTGACTATTGTTGACTCCAACATGGCGGATATATTGTATGGCATGTTTTTGTGTCTGAGCGTCGTACTCAGATTATTGCTTTTCGGTAAAGCTTTTTTGAAATCTGACACAGCGGTTGCATTAAGGAGAAGTGTATCTATAATCCTATGCATAACACTTGTATTTTCATCAACATTTATCATGAGTATTTCTGTAAATTGATGTGGCTCTCTGCAAAATCACCGGAGGAGGCAAAAGATTACTGTTTTGGAGGCAAAAGATTACTGAACATAATGCGCCAATGTAAACTGAGCTTTTTGGATATAAATATGAACTTTATCGAACAAAACATACATGTATTGTGTAACATGAAGTCATATGAGTGTCATCTGATGAAGATCATCAAAGGTTAGTGATTCATTTTATCTCAATTTCTGCTTTTTGTGACTCCTCTCTTTGGCTGGAAAATGTCTGTGTTTTTTTTGTGTGTAGGCGCTGACCTAACATAATCTTTCGTCATAAAGCCTTTTTGAAATCAGACACTGTGGCTGGATTAACAAGAAGTAAAGCTTTAAAATGGTAATACTTGTATGTTTGAGGAATTTGAATTATGAGATTTTTGTTGTTTTGAATTTGGCGCCCTGCACTTTCACTGGCTGTTGTCATATCGATCCCGCTAACGGGATTCAAGCCATAAGACGTTTTTAACATTTGTATTTATTTTTTTATTGTGATATTTCAGGGGGAGCTGCAGCACCCTCAGCACCCCTACCTCCCGCAGCTATGTGCAGCTCCAAATAAAGTGACAAGGCTCGAAACAGCAGCAGTTAACAAGCTGCCATTTTAATGCAATATTTCTTTAGTTGGGTCTGGGAAGGCCTCCCCTGGATGTGTACTGTCACTGTGGCTTCTTACAGTCAGAAGAGAAAAGCAACATCATAAACCTATGAGAATAATGTCTAAATGACAACTCCTTTGAGATCCATAGCTCATAGTACAGTCAGACACAGTGGAGGTTTAGACTGAGTCAGACAGAGTGGAGGTTTAGACTGAGTCAAACACAGTGGAGGATTAGACTGAGTCAGACACAGTGGAGGATTAGACTGAGTCAGACACAGTGGAGGATTAGACTGAGTCAGACACAGTGGAGGATTAGACTGAGTCAGACACAGTGGAGGTTTAGACTGAGTCAGACACAGTGGAGGATTAGACTGAGTCAGACACAGTGGAGGATTAGACTGAGTCAGACACAGTGGAGGTTTAGACTGAGTCAGACACAGTGGAGGTTTAGACTGAGTCAGACACAGTGGAAGTTTAGACTGAGTCAGACACAGTGGAGGATTAGACTGAGTCAGACACAGTGGAGGATTAGACTGAGTCAGACACAGTGGAGGTTTAGACTGAGTCAGAAACAGTGGAGGATTAGACTGAGTCAGACACAGTGGAGGTTTAGACTGAGTCAGACACAGTGGAGGGTTAGACTGAGTCAGACACAGTGGAGGATTAGACTGAGTCAAACACAGTGGATGTTTAGACTGAGTCAGACACACTGGAAGTTTAGACTGAGTCAGACACAGTGGAGGATTAGACTGAGTCAGAAATAGTGGAGGATTAGACTGAGTCAGACACAGTGGAGGATTAGACTGAGTCAGACACAGTGGAGGATTAGACTGAGTCAGACACACTGGAGGATTAGACTGAGTCAGACACACTGGAGGATTAGACTGAGTCAGACACAGTGGAGGATTAGACTGAGTCAGACACAGTGGAGGTTTAGACTGAGAGACACACTGGATGTTTAGACTGAGTCAGACACAGTGGAGGATTAGACTGAGTCAGACACACTGGAAGTTTAGACTGAGTCAGACACAGTGAAGGATTAGACTGAGTCAGACACAGTGGAGGTTTAGACTGAGTCAGAAATAGTGGAGGATTAGACTGAGTCAGACACAGTGGAGGATTAGACTGAGTCAGACACAGTGGAGGATTAGACTGAGTCAGACACAGTGGAGGTTTAGACTGAGTCAGACACAGTGGAGGATTAGACTGAGTCAGACACACTGGAGGATTAGACTGAGTCAGACACACTGGAGGATTAGACTGAGTCAGACACACTGGAGGATTAGACTGAGTCAGACACAGTGGAGGATTAGACTGAGTCAGACACAGTGGAGGTTTAGACTGAGAGACACACTGGATGTCTAGACTGAGTCAGACACAGTGGAGGATTAGACTGAGTCAGACACAGTGGAGGATTAGACTGAGTCAGACACAGTGGAGGTTTAGACTGAGAGACACACTGGATGTTTAGACTGAGTCAGACACACTGGAGGATTAGACTGAGTCAGACACAGTGGAAGTTTAGACTGAGTCAGAAATAGTGGAGGTTTAGACTGAGTCAGACACACTGGAGGATTAGACTGAGTCAGACACAGTGGAGGATTAGACTGAGTCAGACACACTGGAGGATTAGACTGAGTCAGACACAGTGGAGGTTTAGACTGAGAGACACACTGGATGTCTAGACTGAGTCAGACACAGTGGAGGATTAGACTGAGTCAGACACACTGGAAGTTTAGACTGAGTCAGACACAGTGGAGGTTTAGACTGAGTCAGAAACAGTGGAGGTTTAGACTGAGTCAGACAGAGTGGAGGTTTAGACTGAGTCAGACAGAGTGGAGGTTTAGACTGAGTCAGACAGAGTGGAGGTTTAGACTGAGTCAGACAAAGTGGAGGTTCAGTCTCAGCCTCTAATGTCACTGATGATGAAGATGACAAACTCCGGGGCATCTCGTTTGCATAATGCCCTTTTCTCTAATTGGTGTGGGAGATGGGAGCAGACCAGCACCAGCTCTGTCTCCACAGGAGAACTCCTCTATGATCTCTCAGCATCACAAACACATCACATAGCTGAGGCTTCCCAAATCACACTTGTCACAGTGACAGAAGGACGTTGGCTATGTATCCATCTGGAGAACTGAACTGAGAATGAGGGGCCTGTCGTTGCAGAGTGAGCAGTGTATCTATAAACACTATGTCTGCTTCTTTCTTCACTACGTTTCTTAGGCCTCTTTCCTCCTCTCCTCTCTCCTATTGCCTCTCTCTCTCCCTACTGTGACAGATCCTCCAATGACAAGGTCAGAAAGTAGGCAATTTTTGTAGAAGAGGTAAAAAAAATAACTACAGGTTTGGACTCTACCCCTGGGGAGGAGGCAGTGCCATCTCAGCCAGATAGATATTGATGAATCTCCTGACAAAGACACTAGATTTCTTCTCCAATACCCCAGTCTGATGCTGTGTCGTCCTGACCCGTCATTGGCTCCTGCCGAGGCTGTCAACTCAGCCTCGGCTTCAAGGCACAGCGGCGACACGCTTCTCTTCCCAGGCCTCGGCCAGACCATGCGCTCTGCACCGAAGGCGTTCCTGTCAGTGCAGTTCAAAGGTTCATGGGAGAACAACATCAATATGTCAAACAGCAGGAGCCACTGTGCAGTAAAGAAGACGCATAAAGAAATGAAATAAAATAATTAAAAACGCGGAGGGCAATTCCCTTTCCAGTCCCAAAACGAGGTATAGGAGACAATACCATATAAACAGAGCAGACTAGGAACTGCCTGCCCCTCCCTCCTCTACGATTGGTTGAATCAGCTTTACCCCATCATCAGTATGAACCAATACAATAGCAGGTCCATTTAGCCCTACAGTATGACAAAATGTCTACTACACTGTCTCACTCATTGGATATGAGGAAAAGTCTGACAGTAACAACCTGGGCAGTGCATGCGGAGGTTATTTAGGTATTCCATCCAAGACTTAGATAAGGGAAGTTGTTCTCGCGTGCAAACTTCAAATGGATTCATCTATTTCTTCTCCTCTCTTCGTTTCTTGTTAGTGTGCAATGGCTTTGCATGGGGTAAACAGGACAGTAAATCTCAATGAGGGAGGATGTTTACTCTCATGTGGTGATGATATATTGTCTCAGTAATTTACTCAGGAGGCCCTTGATCTATGGAAAAGTGTGAGTAGGCTATTCACTGAACAAACAATAGCAAGAGAGACATATAAATAATATTATGTTTTATGTGACCTTAAACCTGTGTTTGACATGGACTAAAATAGGTGTCGGTACTCATTTTGGGTGCTGGTACTGTTTATATTTAGGTGGAGAAGATCCACAATACATTTGAGCTAATATTCTATGAGGAACTGGAGCTCAAGCAGTAGAAAATGTGAGGTGCAGGTACTCAGCTCTTGTGAGCTCCTGCCCAAGTCAAGCACTGCCTTAAATTTCTGAGAAATTATCTATAGAGATATTTAGGAGTAAGAAGTAGAGCTGGCCAGGAAAACCTCTAATGCTGAAAATATTCACTCTACTCAATGATATCCTAACAGCACTAAAAACTGAATGGGTCAATTACTCGTGATTGAATGACTGAAATCAATGGCCTACAGTAAATAAATAATGGACCGGGTGAAAAAAAAAGTGTATTAGTGCTAATGACTATGGTTGCATCTTTCATGATCTAAGGTTGCATTTAGACTACTGGTGAACAATGAATGAGACTGAATGAGAGAGTGACAGAGAGAATGAGTGGGCCTATGAATGAGGGAGAGACAGAGAATGAGTGGGACTGTGAATGAGGGAGAGACAGAGAATGAGTGGGCATATGAATGAGGGAGAGACAGAGAATGAGTGGGCATATGAATGAGGGAGAAACAGAGAATGAGTGGGCCTATGAATGAGGGAGAGACAGAGAATGAGTGGGACTGTGAATGAGGGAGAAACAGAGAATGAGTGGGACTGTGAATGAGGGAGAGACAGAGAATGAGTGGGACTGTGAATGAGGGAGAGACAGAGAATGAGTGGGCATATGAATGAGGGAGAGACAGAGAATGAGTGGGACTGTGAATGAGGGAGAGACAGAGAATGAGTGGGCCTATGAATGAGGGAGAAACAGAGAATGAGTGGGACTGTGAATGAGGGAGAGACAGAGAATGAGTGGGCCTATGAATGAGGGAGAAACAGAGAATGAGTGGGACTGTGAATGAGGGAGAGACAGAGAATGAGTGGGCCTATGAATGAGGGAGAGACAGAGAATGAGTGGGCCTATGAATGAGGGAGAGACAGAGAATGAGTGGGCCTATGAATGAGGGAGAGACAGAGAATGAGTGGGCCTATGAATGAGGGAGAAACAGAGAATGAGTGGGCCTATGAATGAGGGAGAGACAGAGAATGAGTGGGACTGTGAATGGGGGAGAGACAGAGAATGAGTGGGCCAATGAATGAGGGAGAAACAGAGAATGAGTGGGACTGTGAATGAGGGAGAGAGAGAATGAGTGGGACTGTGAATGAGGGAGAAACAGAGAATGAGTGGGCCTATGAATGAGGGAGAGACAGAGAATGAGTGGGCCTATGAATGAGGAAGAGACAGAGAATGAGTGGGACTGTGAATGAGGGAGAGAGAGAATGAGTGGGACTGTGAATGAGGGAGAAACAGAGAATGAGTGGGCCTATGAATGAGGGAGAGACAGAGAATGAGTGGGCCTATGAATGAGGAAGAGACAGAGAATGAGTGGGACTGTGAATGAGGGAGAAACAGAGAATGAGTGGGCCTATGAATGAGGGAGAGACAGAGAATGAGTGGGACTGTGAATGGGGGAGAGACAGAGAATGAGTGGGCCAATGAATGGGGGAGAAACAGAGAATGAGTGGGACTGTGAATGAGGGAGAGACAGAGAATGAGTGGGCCTATGAATGAGGGAGAGACAGAGAATGAGTGGGCCTATGAATGAGGGAGAGACAGAGAATGAGTGGGCCTATGAATGAGGGAGAGACAGAGAATGAGTGGGCCTATGAATGAGGGAGAGACAGAGAATGAGTGGGCCTATGAATGAGGGAGAGACAGAGAATGAGTGGGCCTATGAATGAGGGAGAGACAGAGAATGAGTGGGCCTATGAATGAGGAAGAGACAGAGAATGAGTGGGACTGTGAATGAGGGAGAAACAGAGAATGAGTGGGACTGTGAATGAGGGAGAAACAGAGAATGAGTGGGACTGTGAATGAGGGAGAAACAGAGAATGAGTGGGACTGTGAATGAGGGAGAGACAGAGAATGAGTGGGACTGTGAATGAGGGAGAGACAGAGGAAGGGAGTGTAGCAATTAACTGAATGAGTAGAGTCGCTGGTTAATAATTCCTAATGGCTCTCCGTCTGACTACAGCTCTGTTCTGTTGGTAGACTGAAGGGAACATGGTGGTGAAGACTAGGGCTGTGGCGGTCACAAACTTTTGTCAGCCGGTGATTGTCAAGCAAATAACTGCCGGTCTCACGGTAATTGACGATTAACAAACACATTTAGCATCCGAGTGGCTACTCTTGGCTAACGTCTCTGTCCCGAAGCAAGCACCAATTAGCCTGGAGCTAGCCTATGCTAGGCCCATCTCCCGGCTAGCTGAAGAGGTCCATCAGCCACTCCTTGGGCTACAATACCTATTTTTCCAATTGGCATGAACCCTTTTACTGCCGATACAGTGCCCCGCCGATCCTTCACGACTGATCTACCGACGTAATCCGCCAAGGGGGTTTTCAACAGGCTCCTCCATCACGATGTCCCCTGAATGCCCATTTGCTAGCCGCGGCCTGTTAGATGTCTTGAGCATATCGGACTGTTGGCTGAAGAGGTCCATCAGCCAATTTTCTTGGGCTATAATACCTATTTTGACAATTGGCTGGGACCCTTTAACTACACGGAGCCCTGCCAATCCATCACGATGGGTCTGCCGACGTATCCGCCCGAGGGGGCTACAACTGACTCTTCCGTCACGACGTCCCTCTAAGACCCTTCTGCTAGCCAGCTAGCCCCGGCCCGCTAGCTGTCTGAATTGCCGTGTCTCCAGCCCGCCTAGCTACTCACTAGACTCCACGATCACTCGGCTACGCATGCCTCTCCCTAATGTCAATATGTCTTGTCCATTGCTGTTTTGGTTAGTGATTATTGTCTTATTTCACTGTAGAGCCTCCAGCCCTCCTCAATATGCCTTAGCTAACCCTTGTTCCACCTCCCACACATGTTGTGACCTCACCTGGTTTAAATGGTGTCTCTAGACACAATACCTTTCTCATCGTCACTCAATACATAGGTTTACCTCGACTGTATTCACATCCTACCATACCCATCCTTGTCTGTACATTATGCCTTGAAGCTATGCTTACGTGCCCAGAAACGTGCTCCTTTTACTCTCTGTTCTGAACGCACTAGACGACCAGTTCTTATAGCCTTTAGCCGTACCCTTAGCCTACTCCTCCTCTGTTCCTCTGGTGATGTAGAGGTTAATCCAGGCCCTGCAGTGTCTAGCTCCACTCCCATTCCCCAGGCGCTCTCATTTTTTGACTTCTGTAACCATACAAGCCTTGGTTTCATGCATGTTAACATTAGAAGCCTCCTCCCTAAGTTTATTTTATTCACTGCTTTAGCACATTCTGCCAACCTGGATATCCTAGCCGTGTCTGAATCCTGGCTTTGAAAGGTCACCAAAAACCCTGAAATTTCCATCCCTAACTATAACATTTTCTGACAAGATAGAACTGCCAAAGGGGGCGGAGTTGCAATCTACTGCAAAGATAGCCTGCAGTGTTCTGTAATACTATTCAGGTCTGTGCCCAAAAATTTGAGCTTCTACTTTTAAAAATCCACCTTTCCAGAAACAAGTCTCTCACTGTTGCTGTTTGCTGTAGACCACCTTCTGCCCCCAGCTGTGCCCTGGACACCATATGTGAATTGATTGCCCCTCATCTATCGTCAGAGCTCGTACTGTTAGGTGACCTAAACTGGGACATGTTTAACACCCCGGCCGTCCTACAATCTAAACTGGATGCCATCAATCTCACACAAATTATCAAGGAACCTACCAGGTACAACCTCAAATCCGTAAACACGGGCACCCTCATAGATACCATTCTAACCAGCCTCCAAATACATCTCTGCTGTCTTCAACCAGGGTCTCAGCGATCACTGTCTCATTGCCTGCATCTGTAATGGGTCTGCGGTCAAACAACCACCCCTCATCACTGTCAAACGCTCCCTAAAACACTTCAGCGAGAAGGCCTTTCTAATCGACTTGGCCCGGGTATCCTGGAAGGATCTCATTCCGTCAGTAGAGGATGCCTGGTTATTCTTTAAAAGTGCTTTCCTCACCATCTTAAATAAGCATGCCCCATTCAAAAAATGTAGAACCAGGAACAGATATAGCCCTTGGTTCACTCCAGACCTGACTGCCCTTGACCAGCACAAAAACATCCTGTCGCGTACTGCATTAGAATCGAATAGCCCCCGCGATATGCAACTTTTCAGGGAATTCAGGAACCAATATACACAGGCAGATAGGATAGCAAAGGCTAGCTTTTTCAAACAGAAATTTGCATCCTGTAGCACAAACTCCAAAAAGTTCTGGGACACTGTAACGTCCATGGAGAATAAGAGCACCTCCTCCCAGCTGCCCACTGCACTGAGGCTAGGAAACACTGTCACCACCGATAAATCCACGATAATTGAGAATTTCAATAAGCATTTTTCTACGGCTTGCCATGCTTTACACCTGGCTACCCCTACCCCAGTCAACAGCCCAGCCCCCCCCCTCCCCCCACAGCAATTTGCCCAAGCCTCCCCTATTTCTCCTTCACCCAAATCCAGATAGCCGATGTTCTGAAAGAGCTGCAAAATAAAGACCCCTACAAATCAGCCGGGCTAGACAATCTGGACCCTCTCTTTCTAAAATCATCCACTGCAATTGTTGCAACCCCTATTACTAGCCTGTTCAACCTCTCTTTCAACCTCTCAAGGTCCTAAACAATATCATACCCGCCATCGATAAAAGACAGTACTGTGCAGCCATCTTCATCGACCTTGCCAAGGCTTTCGACTCTGTCAATCACCACATTCTTATCGGCAGACTCAATAGCCTTGGTTTCTCAAATGACTGCCTCGCCTGGTTCACCAACTACTGTGTCAAATCGGAGGGCCTGTTGTCTGGACCTCTGGCAGTCTCTATGGGGGTGTCACAGGGTTCAATTCTCGGGCCAACTCTTATCTCTGTATACATCATTGATGTCGCTCTTGCTGCTGGTGATTCTCTGATCCACCTCTACGCAGATGACACCATTCTGTACACTTCTGGCCCTTCTTTGACACTGTGTTACCTAATCTCCAGACGAGCTTCAATGCCATACAACTCTCCTCCGTGGCCTCCAACTGCTCTTAAACGCTATTAAAACTAAATGCATGCTCTTCAACCGATCGCTGCCCTCACCTGCCTGCCCGTCCAGCATCACTACTCTGGACGGTTCTGACTTAGAATATGTGGACAACTACAAATACCTAGGTGTCTGGTTAGATTGTAAACTCTCCTTCCAGACTCACATTAAACATCTCCAATCCAAAATTAAATCTAGAATCGGCTTCCTATTTCACAACAAAGCATCCTTCACTCATCTTGCTAAACATACCCTCGTAAAATTGACTATCCTACCGATCCTCGACTTCGGCGATGTCATTTACAAAATAGCCTCCAACACTCTACTCAACAAATTGGATGCGGTCTATCACAGTGCCATCCGTCTTGTCACCAAAGCCCCATATACTACCCACCACTGCGACCTGTACGCTCTCGTGGCTGGCCCTCGCTTCATATTCGTCGCCAAACCCACTGGCTCCAGGTCATCTGTAAGTCTTTGCTAGGTAAAGCCCCGCCTTATCTCAGCTCACTGGTCACCCCCAAAGCCAATTCATCCTTTGGCTGCCTTTCCTTCCAGTTCTCTGCTGCCAATGACTGGAACGAACTGCAAAAATCACTGAAGCTGGAGACTCATATCTCCCTCACTAGCTTTAAGCACCAGCTGTCAGAGCAGCTCACAGATCACTGCACCTGTACATAGCCCATCTGTTAACAGCCCATCTATCTACCTACCTCATCCCCATACTGTATTTATTTATTTCATCTTGCTCCTTTGCACCCCAGTATCTCTACTTGCACATTCATCTTCTGCACATCTACCATGCCAGTGTTTAATTGCTATATTGTAATTACTTTGCCACCATGGCCTATTTATTGCCTTAACTCCCTTATCCTTCCTCATTTGCACACACTGTATATAGACTTTTTGTTTTCCTTTTTTTTCTACTGTAATATTGACTGTTTGTTTGTTTATTCCATGTGTAACTGTTTTTTTTTTTATGTGTCGAACTGCTATGTTTTATCTTGGCCAGGTCGCAGTTGCAAATGAGAACTTGTTCTCAACTAGCCTACCTGGTTAAATAAAGGTGAAATAAAATAAAATAAAAAATACAAACCTTACCAACACTGTGGGCTAGGCTACAGGAGCTGTGCAACTATGATTTTAAAAAGTAAAAAAAAAAAGGAATGCGCTGATTCTTGCCTCACTGCACGCAAGCTGGGCATCATTCACAAGTTATAATATATCATTCTCAAGTGATAGGCTTATATTGTCATCCATCAGACTGTTCTTGATTTAATCTTGTATTTACATATAATAAATAATATACAGTATGTATGAAATTTGAAATAATTTGGATCATTATCATGCACATGTCTCAAAACAGGGGCAGGGGGAAAAAATACATGTCATCTATGCAGTTGAATAGCAAATGGAGGACACTTTTCCCGTGATTCATTTTCATTCCAGCCAGGTAGGCTAAACTCCTGTTATAAAGAAAAGCAATATGCTTAATATTAGGAAAGTTGAGAAATAAATATAGTCGGCTTAGCCTATAGAAAGCTGTTGGGATGCTCCTCTTTTTAGTAGAGGTCATCACTCTGTTTTCTCACGCAACTGCATAGCCTATAAAAATGTTGCGCAACATGAGCTCATGGGCTCTCATGAAGTGTTTGATTAGATTTTCGAACACATTTGCATTGATGTCAGAGTGATTAGAGGGACAATAGAGTGCTGAGTACAAAGCAGTTAGCAAGTTTGGTAGGCTACTAATGACCAGCAGCAGCATCAACGCTTGGAGAAGCCAAATTACCGTGACTGAACAGTCATGTGGAATTTAACTCCCGTCATGACTCGTGAACACTGGTGTGGCGGTAATATGGTCACTGTAACAGCCCTAGTGAAGACAACACAGGCTTCTCTCTCCCCCTCTCCCACTCTCTCTCTCTCCCACTCCATCTCTCTCTCCCTCCCTCTCCTCATCTCTGAAGCTGACTTGAAACTGTCAGCGACGGTACAGACCATCCTGGCTTCCGGAAGCTTTGCAGACAATAAGCCAAAATGGAAAACACAAAGTTGCTTCTCCCCCCACCTCTTCCTCTTTTCTGCCACATGCTTCCCCCTCTGTATCCAGCAATGCTTCCCCCTCTGTATCCAGCAATGCTTCCCCCTCTGTATCCAGCAATGCTTTCCCCTCTGTATCCAGCAATGCTTTCCCCTCTGTATCCAGCAATGCTTTCCCCTCTGTATCCAGCAATGCTTCCCCCTCTGTATCCAGCAATGCTTTCCCCTCTGTATCCAGCAATGCTTCCCCCTCTGTATCCAGCAATGCTTTCCCCTCTGTATCCAGCAATGCTTTCCCCTCTGTATCCAGCAATGCTTCCCCCTCTGTATCCAGCAATGCTTCCCCCTCTGTATCCAGCAATGCTTTCCCCTCTGTATCCAGCAATGCTTCCCCCTCTGTATCCAGCAATGCCCCCCGTCCAGCAATGCTTTCCCCTCTGTATCCAGCAATGCTTCCCCCTCTGTATCCAGCAATGCTTCCCCCTCTGTATCCAGCAATGCTTTCCCCTCTGTATCCAGCAATGCTTCCCCCTCTTTATCCAGCAATGCTTTCCCCTCTGTATCCAGCAATGCTTCCCCCTCTGTATCCAGCAATGCTTTCCCCTCTGTATCCAGCAATGCCATGCCAGAACCATTCAGCACTCTGTTTGTTCAGAGAGAGAAAGAGAGACAGAAAAGGGGAGAGTGGTGAAGACAGCAAGAGAGAAAATGAGAAAGAGAGAGTGAGCAATAGGTAAGAGAAAGAGAGAGGGAGAGAAAGCAATAGAAGAGAGAGAGAGAAAGCAATAGGCGAGAGAGGACAGAGAGAGAGCAATAGAAGAGAGAGGACAGAGAGAGAGAGAGAGTAAAAGGAGTGAGAGAGATAAGCAGAGGGAGTAGTTTTGTTCCGTCATCCCCTGGGCAACAGAGAGGAATGTCAAGGAAACAACTCCACACAGTCACGTCAACCTGCCTGGGAACACAGCAGCTCCACACAGTCACGTCAACCTGCCTGGGAACACAGCAGCTCCACACAGTCACGTCAACCTGCCTGGGAACACAGCAGCTCCACACAGTCACGTCAACCTGCCTGGGAACACAGCAGCTCCACACAGTCACGTCAACCTGCCTGGGAACACAGCAGCTCCACACAGTCCCGTCAACCTGCCTGGGAACACAGCAGCTCCACACAGTCACGTCAACCTGCCTGGGAACACAGCAGCTACACACAGTCACGTCACCTGCCTGGGAACACAGCAGCTCCACACAGTCACGTCAACCTGCCTGGGAACACAGCAGCTCCACACAGTCACGTCAACCTGCCTGGGAACACAGGCAGCTCCACACAGTCACGTCAACCTGCCTGGCCGCAGCCCACACAGCCGCCCTGCCGGGCACAGCAGCTCCCGCCGTCAACCTGCCTGGGAACACAGCAGCTCCACACAGTCACGTCAACCTGCCTGGGAACACAGCAGCTCCACACAGTCACGTCAACCTGCCTGGGAACACAGCAGCTCCACACAGTCACGTCAACCTGCCTGGGAACACAGCAGCTCCACACAGTCACGTCAACCTGCCTGCCGTCATACTGGATGGGTGTAGTATTGTCCAGAGACAAGGTGAATGCAGACATTAATGAGGGCGTCATTAGGATTCGACTACACCGCAGAATGACCACAGCTGAACCACTGAGCATGGACTGTCCTTTCTTAACGACTGCTATCACGTAACGTGTGTGTTTGTGTTCGTATGTGTGTGTGTGTGTGTGTGTGTGTGTGTCCTTGCATTAGACCTGCTAAATTGCACATCAGATCAGCTCAATTCCCATGTATACAATCACAGTCACGAGTCTGGACATCCCACACACACTGACAAGACGATGCCTTTCACATCACACATACAGGCATGCATGGACACACACACACACACATTCAGAACACGTCTGTTTTTCTTCTCTCTGACTCTCATCATGATAAAAATGGCATTTTTCAGCACAAAGATACACTACAATAAAGTATATATCTGTCCTCTGACATTATACTTCCCTCCCACACACACACACACACACACACACACACGAGATCCCACTTCCCTCCTACACACTCCCAGCACACAATGCATCACTCCTCTTTATGGACTGACTCTTGTTGTCTTCGTCTCCTGGTCCATAACTTTGACTGAACGTTATAATTCAGCACAGTGAATGACCAACAGCACGTTCTCCTCCCTACTGTGTCAGAGAGAGGCAGATTGAAATATTTCCTTAGGGGAGAATAAGGGTCTGACGCTGAGGGAAGCTCTTAGTGAAATCCTCATAGCCTTTCACAGATATCATTGTTTCTTAATGCACACCCTGACACACAGGCCCACACACTCCCAACTCACAGTCTTCTAAGGGCCTTCTGATGACTGCATACATGCAAACACACACACACACACACACACACACACACACACACACACACACACACACACACACACACACACACACACACACACACACACACACACACACTCCACTCAATATGAGGCAGAGTGGTTGGCATCCTGCCAGGTGATATGGACATACAATTGGCTCAGAATGGAGTGATTAACATGACCTATGTTGTGAGTGAATACACAAACTTACCTAGAGGAGAGGAGTCCACATTAGACAGAGTAGACACAGCATCCCAGGGGGTGGAGAGAGGGAGGGATGGATGGAGAGAGGGAGGGATGGATGGAGAGAGGGAGGGATGGATGGAGAGAGGGAGGGATGGATGAGAGAGGGAGGGATGGAGAGAGAGAGGGATGGAGAGAGGGAGGGGTGGAGAGAGGGAGGGATGGAGAGAGGGAGGGATGGAGAGAGGGAGGGATGAGAGAGGGAGGGGTGGAGAGAGGGAGGGATGAGAGAGGGAGGGATGGAGAGAGGGAGGGGTGGAGAGAGGGAGGGATGGAGAGAGGGAGGGATGGAGAGAGGGAGGGATGGAGAGAGGGTGGGGTGGAGAGAGGGAGAGATGGAGAGAGGGAGGGGTGGAGAGAGGGAGGGATGGAGAGAGGGAGGGGTGGAGAGAGGGAGGGATGGAGAGAGGGAGGGGTAGAGAGAGGGAGGGATGGAGAGAGGGAGGGATGAAGAGAGGGAGGGATGGATGGAGAGAGGGAGGGGTGGAGAGAGGGAGGGATGGAGAGAGGGAGGGGTGGATGGAGAGAGGGAGGGATGGATGGAGAGAGGGAGGGGTAGAGAGAGGGAGGGATGGAGAGAGGGAGGGGTAGAGAGAGGGAGGGATGGAGAGAGGGAGGGATGGAGGGGTGGAGAGAGGGAGAGAGGGAGGGATGGAGGGGTGGAGAGAGGGAGGGAGGGAGAGAGGGAGGGAGAAATAGAATATGATTAGTGACATCAAAGGATAAATCCTCAATACACAAGAGGGAATGCTAAGTCTCCTCTCGGGCTGTGTGTGTGTCTCTGCAGTCTGCACTTCACCACGTGACTGTGGGCCTCAACTCAACCCACCACGCAAAGTAAACAGCACAAACCAACAAAACAATATAATAAGATCTCAAAATCACCACTGTTGTAACACCATTAACAGCAGCAGGTTTGATAAAGATTTTATTTAGATGACATTGTCAAAAGTATAAATCATGCACTTAAAGCCCTTGATTAAAGAGTAGGTACATTACATCTAATGGTGTTCTAAACAATGAAATTATTATTATTGTAATTAGCTAACGTGGCGATGGTGATGAGGTGCTGAAAGGAAATCTGTGCTACTTAAGGAGTTCACCCATTCTTGACTTTATGAAGGACAATTACTCATGCTATTTTGCATATCTCTCAATCTATTGGTTGAACCCACCAAACGACTAAGACTGACTTGAAAGCTGATGCAGTAAGCAACTTTTATAATGGACCGCTATCAATAAGCTTTTCGATAATGCGCGTCTTCATGAAAATTATTATCACTTATTTAAGACAGAGGCACACACACTTTCTGTACACACTCATCTACACACATTCACAATGCCACATCCGCACACGCACACAAACCCATTCACCAACACGGGTCAATCCTATCGACAGAGTGTGTCTGACCTCCTCAGCCCGTCTTTTATATAGGTCACATCTCTAATCACTGGGCCTCTTATTAAACGCCCCTCGTTGCTCACACACACACACACACACACGCACAGACACACACGCACATGCAAACACACACACACACACACACACACACACACACACACACACACACACACACACACACACACACACACACACACACACACACACACACACACACACACACACACACACACACACACACACACACACACACACGCGGCTAAGCTCCTCACTCTGCTGAGGAGCTGATAATGGAAATTGTGATAAAGACCGAGCGAGTCGAACCTCGCACCGCCAACCATGCCTCTCCATCTAGACTTCCAGAAAAACAAAAGAAGACGACTGCACCAGAGCCAGGTCACCGGGTTTGAAACGTCATCTTCCTGTTTTGGAGAGTCTGAGGGAAAAGAATATAGGCCAGACGAGTTGAGCTGAGACTCAAACTACTCTCTCTTTGACAACACAACAGACCTGACAAGATGAGCACTAACTTTTGTTCCTAAAGGGATAATTCAGGCAAAATGTATATTTGGGTCAAATTACCCTCACCTTGAGTTGTGTCTGAAGGCCCCATCGTGACCAAATCTATAATAATCCATTATCTACGTCTGGAAACAGTTATGATTTAGCATATTACAATCGTCTGGATTCATGACAGTAAACAGCCGAACCAATGTAAGCAAAGCTGCACTACAAGTCGAAACGTCCTCAAAAACCTTAAAGGCTAATTCGAACCAAATATACATTTTGCCTGAACTATCCCTTTAATAGGGAACAGAACAACAGACACCAATGACTCTTCCTAATGTGAGTCAGAGACAGAAAAAATTGAGACGAGTTGAGCTCAGGTCTTCGCTGCCACTGACTCTTATGTATGTCTCAGATGTAAGGATGCTTTGCGGCCCCATGTCTCATTTAAAGTGTTTTTCTACCACGCCTCTGAAGTAGATGCTGTTTTGGCTGCTTCAGCCACCTGCTGTGTTTAAAAAATGTATTCAAATTCATTGCCCGTAGTGAGTAAATAACAGAGAAACATGTTGTTGCTGCCATCTACAACCAGGGAGTCCTTGTAATATTATCGACGTGAGATGGGATTGAGGCAGGGCTCTCAGAGAACTGGCAGGACGAAACCTGAGGGCGTACGAGAGCCTACTTCCTGTGTCAACACAGGTCACTGAGCCAATTGACCAATCAGTGATACATTTTCTCCTCCAGACTGTGCGTGTGTGTCCTCCTCATTGCGAGCCCCAGGCTAAGGGTGGTAGGAGCCATCGATCCCAGGCAGTGCTGATCAGTAGAGCCGTCTTTGTGAAGATACATTAACACTTTACTTACTGGCTACTGGAGCACATTAAACTGCCTCTACACCTGGCTACTGGAGCACATAAAGCTGCCTCCACACCTGGCTACTGGAGCACATTAAACTGACTCTACACCTGGCTACTGGAGCACATAAAGCTGCCTCCACACCTGGCTACTGGAGCACATTAAACTGCCTCTACACCTGGCTACTGGAGCACATTAAACTGCCTCCATACCTGGCTACTGGAGCACATTAAACTGCATCCACACCTGGCTACTGGAGCACATTAAACTGCATCCACACCTGGCTACTGGAGCACATGAAGCTGCCTCCACACCTGGCTACTGGAGCACATTAAACTGCCTCTACACCTGGCTACTGGAGCACATTAAACAGCCTCTACACCTGGCTACTGGAGTACATTAAACTGCCTCCATACCTGGCTACTGGTGCACATTAAACTGCATCCACACCTGGCTACTGGAGCACATTAAACTGCATCCACACCTGGCTACTGGAGCACATGAAGCTGCCTCCACACCTGGCTACTGGTTACTGAAGCACATTAAGCTGCCTCCACACCTGGCTACTGGAGCACATTAAGCTGCCTCCACACCTGGCTACTGGAGCACATTAAACTGCGTCCATACCTGGCTACTGGAGCACATTAAACTGCCTCCATACCTGGCTACTGGAGCACATTAAACTGCATCCGCACCTGGCTACTGGAGCACATGAAGCTGCCTCCATACCTGGCTACTGGAGCACATGAAGCTGCCTCCATACCTGGCTACTGGCGAGCACATGAAGCTGCCTCCACACCTGGCTACTGGAGCACATTAAACTGCCTCCATACCTGGCTACTGGAGCACATGAAGCTGCCTCCATACCTGGCTACTGAAGCACATTAAGCTGCCTCCATACCTGGCTACTGCTTACTGGAGCACATTAAGCTGC
The DNA here is from genome assembly GCF_965601325.2 of Salmo salar. Taxonomy (NCBI): domain Eukaryota; kingdom Metazoa; phylum Chordata; class Actinopteri; order Salmoniformes; family Salmonidae; genus Salmo; species Salmo salar. Next base: position 76,739,930 of record NC_138310.1, read on the forward strand.
CTCCACACCTGGCTACTAGAGCACATGAAGCTGCCTCCATACCTGGCTACTGGTTAATGGAGCATATTAAGCTGCCTCCACACCTGGCTACTGGAGCACATTAAGCTGCCTCCACACCTGGCTACTGGAGCACATTAAGCTGCCTCTACACCTGGCTACTGGTGCACATTAAGATGCCTCCACACCTGGCTACAGGAGCACAATAAGCTGCCTCCCCAAACCTGGTTACTGGTGCACATTAAGCTGCCTCCAAACCTGGCTACTGGAGCACATGAAGCTGCCTCCACACCTGGCTACAGGAGCACAGTAAGCTGCATCCCCAAACCTGGTTACTGGAGCACATTAAGCTGCCTCCACACCTGGCTACTGGAGCATAATAAACTGCCTCCACAAACCTGGTTACTGGAGCACATTAAGCTGCCTCCACACCTGGCTACTGGTGCACATTAAGCTGCCTCCACACCTGGCTACTGGAGCACATTAAGCTGCCTCCACACCTGGCTACTGGTGCACATTAAGCTGCCTCCACACCTGGCTACTGGTGCACATTAAGCTGCCTCCACACCTGGCTACTGGTGCACATTAAGCTGCCTCCACACCTGGCTACTGGTGCACATTAAGCTGCCTCCACACCTGGTTACTGGTGCACATTAAGCTGCCTCCACACCTGGTTACTGGTGCACATGAAGCTGCCTCCACACCTGGTTACTGGTGCACATTAAGCTGCCTCCACACCTGGTTACTGGTGCACATTAAGCTGCCTCCACACCTGGTTACTGGTGCACATGAAGCTGCCTCCACACCTGGTTACTGGTGCACATTAAGCTGCCTCCACACCTGGTTACTGGTGCACATTAAGCTGCCTCCACACCTGGTTACTGGTGCACATGAAGCTGCCTCCACACGTGGTTACTGGTGCACATGAAGCTGCCTCCACACTTGGCAGCCAGTGTGTTGGCTCCATAACATTTCCTCCACATCAATTTAGTTTCATAAACTCCTACGGTATGAATAAGGACAGACACATTAAATATGCTTGACTAACTCTTAGTGGGGAGCAACATCAATATTACCCAATCCAGCTGTTGTTGAGGTCTTTTGTTTTGCAGTTTTACAGCTTTCATCGTTCATCCATGAACTTCCTATTTAGTCTACAGTATCTGGAGTTGCATAGATTAAAGCTACAGTCTCTCTTTCTGTAAGTTTCAACCATTCCTTTTTGCAGTCTTCCAGAGTTTTCTGACCTCCGTTTTCTTATTGACTCATTGTACACAGTGGCGGTTCTAGACCATTTCAACTGGGGGGGCCAGTTGTACTGTTAGAGGGGCCAGTTGTACTGTTAGAGGGGCCAGTTACATTAGACGTAATTGTTGTCATATCGTTTTCTTCACTGCATTGCAGGCATTAGCAGGCAAAAGACCATGTTCATAATCATTAGTGTTCCGCGTTGCCACTGTCTAATAACGGATGTAAAAAAAGAACGACAGCAAAAATGAGTTATGTAAAAATTATTTCATACTCCACATTTAGGGGGGCCACAAGGGGGTCCAAAATTGTTGTCACAGGGGCACTGCCCCCCCCCCCCCCCCCCAGAACCGCCCCTGATTATACACCCAGCTACTACAACACCACTCAAAATGTAACGCCATCCCATGCATTACCCTATCCCTAACCAATTTCAGTTAGAACACAACAGCAATGGATGAGTCACTGTGGGTCATCTTTATAGGTAAAACATAAGAACAACCCACATACATACTGTACATCTTTGGCAACCTGAACCTTGAACTATAACCCCACCAAGCTGACCTTCCTCGCCTCAGTGACCTGAGCTGCCTGCATCTGTATTGGAATTGCTTCTGAGGAGATTACGCCATAGACCGGGGCAGCGTAACACAAGCCAAAAAGACAACTTCCTCTTGGTCTTCATTAGATCCTGTTAGAGGCCAGATGAGACAATGTAATGTATCAGTTTCTGTCAGAGAGGGACAGAGGACGGGCGAGAGGGGGGGGGGGGGCGGGGTTATCGGAATGAATCCTCAGTCCTGGAGATCACCCATCTCGCTATCTATATCTCCTCCACTTCAGAGCTAGCCTAACGTCTCCCTATGGAGACTCACTGGGAGGATGCTAGGCTAATGCTAATGCTGATTAAATCAAATCAAAGTTTATTTTTCACGTGCGCCGAATACAACAAGTGTAAACCTTACAGTGAAATGCTTACTTACAGGCTCTAATCAACAGTGCAAAAAAGGTATTAGGTGAACAATAGGTAGGTAAAGAAATAAAACAACAGTAAAAAGACAGTGAAAAACAGTAGCGAGGCTACATACAGACACCGGTTAGTCAGGCTGATTGAGGTAGTATGTACATGTAGATAAGGTTAAAGTGACTATGCATATATGATGAACAGAGAGTATCAGTAGCGTAAAAGAGGGGTTGGCGGGTGCGGGACACAACGCAGATAGCCCGGTTAGCCAATGTGCGGGGGCACTGGTTGGTCAGCCCAATTGAGGTAGTATGTACATAAATGTATAGTTAAAGTGACTATGCATATATGAGAAACAGAGAGTAGCAGCAGCGTAAAAGAGGGGTTGGGGGGCACACGATGCAGGTCGTCCGGGTAGCCATTTGATTACCTGTTCAGGAGTCTTATGGCTTGGGGGTAAAAACTGTTGAGAAGCCTTTTTGTCCTAGACTTGGCACCCCGGTACTGCTTGCTATGCGGTAGTAGAGAGAACAGTCTATGACTGGGGAGGCTGGGGTCTTTGACAATTTTTAGAGCCTTCCTCTGACACCACCTGGTGTAGAGGTCCTGGATGGCAGGCAGCTTAGCCCCAGTGATGTACTGGGCCGTATGCACTACCCTCTGTAGTGCCTTGCGGTCAATCAATAAGCAGCCTCCATTTTGTTTGACGAAGGCAAAAAAAAGCAACTGGAAAAAATATAATTTCATTGTTCTGTTTATCTCCTCCCCTCCCACCACCACCCACCATTGCCCTACCCTTTAACAATGCACTGTAAAATCAACAATGCCTAAAATCCAACATTAACTTTTAGTAGCCGCTTTTACAATGTTGTAACTCCTAAATGGGCCAATTCCACGGATGGAAAGGAAAGGCTTTCTCTCTTTTACCACTTACTGCTTCAGGGCTTTGGCTAGAGTCCTGACACTGAAAAGACTGCAGAGAGAGGGCCAAACCTGCAGAAAACGATCGAAGACGGTGGAGTAAAGTTATACCATCTGAGAAGAGAGAAAACTCTGTCTACTACAGTATGTATGGAGTTGGACTCATCAAAAAGTCTTGATCTACATAATCGAATCTGCAGTACAGCGAATCATGGTACTTTTACACAAATAACCAACTAACCCATGAGGGTCCAGGCAATATTAATAGCAGACTACCTGCAGTAAGTACAAAAGAGACCTAAAAGTCTCATTACCTTGAACGTGAACACACGCACGCACACATACCTCCCAGACTAATTAGCCTGCCCTGCCATGGTAGAAACACAGCTGTTCCACCTATTCTGCTTGTCTCCGGGTCGAAGGCCGACTTTTTTTTTTACTACACAATCCCTCAGTGGCTCCAAGGCTCCATTTTAGCAGGTTCCCCCCTCACACAAACATTACCTGGCACGTGAACACACACACACACACGGAGGAAGGAGGGAGGGGTGGATAGGGGGAGAGAGACTGAGGATGAGTGGTGAGAGTTTTCTTTTTGTTCCTGTTATCTGTCTGTGTCGGTTGCAGGCTGAGAATGGAGAACGAATTGAAACGTGAATGTGTTGGTTAGAGGGGAGGAGGTGGGGTTAGGGGTTTGGTCGACAAGGCTGATGTGTCGCAAACTGTATCATGGTAAACATGCAACCTCTCTCACTTGCTCTCTCCTTTCACAGAAATACATACATTATGTGAACATGTGTGTGTACTCATACAGGCTCATAATCTTGATGACTCTCTCTCTCTCCTGTCTTTTCTTCTCTCTCAAAGACACATAAAAGCATCCCATCTCTGTGCCTTTCTCTCCCTCCTTGTCTCTCTCTCTCCACACACACACACACACACACACACACACACACACACACACACACACACAAGACAAAACACACACACAGCGGGATTCTGATGATTGGCATGTGAGGTGTACCTCCAGTTGGATGCAAGTGGCATTTGAGAAAGCTGGCATAGCAGTAGAACACATGCTAGGACTGTGCAAGCCACTGCCTGCAGACCACACAGAAGAGATACTCCCACTGAAAGGTTATTAATCCTGGAGGGACTCACATGCCATCATCTACAGAAAATGAGATCTCAGACAAGCTGCTTGAATACCAGCCCTTCGTGTCACGCCTGAACAGCCTCGGATATCACTTCAAGCTTGCTGTGGTGATATTGGGAAGTCACAGGCTGACCGGACCTGGCCTTCAGATAGCAGTCTGGGCCATGTTCACAGGCTGACAGTACCTGGCCTTCAGATAGCAGTCTGGGCCATGTTCACAGGCTGACAGTACCTGGCCTTCATATAGCAGTCTGGGACATGTTCACAGTACCTGGCCTTCAGATAGCAGTCTGGGACATGTTCACAGGCTGACAGTACCTGGCCTTCAGATAGCAGTCTGGGACATGTTCACAGGCTGACAGTACCTGGCCTTCAGATAGCAGTCTGGGCCATGTTCACAGGCTGACAGTACCTGGCCTTCAGATAGCAGTCTGGGCCATGTTCACAGGCTGACAGTACCTGGCCTTCAGATAGCAGTCTGGGACATGTTCACAGGCTGACAGTACCTGGCCTTCAGATAGCAGGCCTACATAAGGCGAAGGGGAAGCAGCTACTGCTCTGTGTCAGCAGTCATGGTCAGCCTTGCTGTGTGGAGGAGAAGGTGCTTTCTTTTTCCATAGGGGTCCAGATATCCCCGTCCTGAAATGTTTCAATCTTAATTGTATGAATTATGATTGGTGGACTCATATACATTTTAAAATGTGTGTGTGTGTGTGTGTGTGTGTGTGTGTGTGTGTGTGTGTGTGTGTGAGAGACAGAAGACAGAGAAAGAAAGAGAGTGAGGAAGAATTATGTTCAACACAGCATCGAGGAATTTATGAAAAGAGCAGAGGGGTACAGTACGATTGAAGCTAGATCTACTCAGGGTTGTCTAAAGCAAGCCAGCTTCTCATTCAGTCTTCATCCGTACTACAATGGTGGATATTGCTTGTCCGCCTGCCCTTAACTCTAGCAGGCTTGTAACTGCACATGCATGTTGCACTTGGCTAGTCGAACGCCAAACTCTTCATTGAGACAACGCTGAAACCTCAATCAATGGGTGAGTCAGTGCCACATTTTCATTTGTGCCGAAATCAATGCACTATCACCTTTTACCCCTGTCCTATCAATAAACAAAGTGTAATCCAATGAAATCAAATTGTATTTGTCACATGCGCCGAATACAACAGGTGTGGACCTTACAGTGAAATGCTTACTTACAAGCCCTTAACGAACAATGCAGTTAAGAAAATAAAAAAAATAAAAAATTAAGTAAAAGGTAAGATAAGAAAAACAAATAATTAAAGCGCAGCAGTGAATAACAATAACGGGGCTATATACAGTGGGTACAGAGTCAATGTGTCAGTGTGCGGGGGCACCGGTGTCGAGGTAATTGAGATAATTATGTACATGCAGGTAGGATTGTTAAAGTGGCTATGCATAGATAATAACAGAGAGTTGTAGCAGCGTGGGGGGGGGGGGGGGTGCAAATAGTCTGGGTAGCCATTTGATTAGCTGTTCATGAGTATTATGGCTTGGGGGTAGAAGCTGTTTAGAAGCCTCTTGGACCTAGACTTGACGCTCTGGTACTGCTTGCCGTGCGGTAGCAGAGAGAACAGTCTATGACTAGGGTGGCTGGAGTTTTTGATGATTTTTAGGGCCTTCCTCTGACACCGCCTGGTATAGAGGTCCTGGATGGCAGGAAGCTTGGCCCCAGTGATGTACTGGGCCGTATGCACTACCCTCTGTAGTGCCTTGCGGTCGGAGGCCGAGCAGTTGCCATACCAGGCAGTGATGCAACCCGTCAGGATGCTCTCGATGGTGCAGCTGTAAAATCTTTTGAGGATCTGAGGACCATTGCCAAATCTTTTCAGTCTCCTGAGTGGGAATAGGTTTTGTTGTGCCCTCTTCACGACTGTCTTGGTGTGCTTGGACCATGTTAGTTTGTTGTTGATGTGGACACCAAGGAACTTGGAATCTCTCAACCTGCTCCACTACAGCCCCATCAATGAGAATGGGGGCGTGCTCGGTCCTCTTTTCCCTGTAGTCCACAATCATCTCCTTTGTCTTCATCACGTTGAGGGAGAGGTTGTTGTCCTTGCACCACATGGTCAGGTCTCTGACCTCCTCCCTATAGGCTGTCTCATCGATGTCAGTGATCAGGCCTACCGCTGTTGTGTCATCAGCAAACTTAATGATGGTGTTGGAGTCGTGCCTGGCCATGCAGTCATGAGTGAACAGGGAGTACAGGAGGGGACTGAGCACGCACCCCTGAGGGGCCCCCGTTTTAAGGATCAGCGTGGTGGATGTGTTGTTACCTACCCTTACCACCTGGGGGAGTGTCAGGAAGTCTAGGATCCAGTTGCACAGGGAGCTGTTTAGTCCCAGGGTCCTTAGCTTAGTGATGAGCTTTGAGGGCACTATGGTGTTGAACGCTGAGCTGTAGTCAATGAATAGCTTTCTCACATTGGTGTTCCTTTTGTCCAGGTGGGAAAGGGCAGTGTGGAGTGCAATAGAGATTGCATCATCTGTGGATCTGTTGGTGTGGTATGCAAATTGGAGTGGGTCCAGGGTTTCTGGGACAATGGTGTTGATGTGAGCTATGACCAGCCTTTCAAAGCATTTCATGGCTACAGACGTGAGTGCTATGGGTCGGTAGTCATTTAGGCAGGTTACCTTAGTGGGCACAGGGACTATGGTGGTCTGCTTGAAACATGTTGGTATTACAGACTTAGACAGGGAGAGGTTGAAAATGTCAGTGAAGATACTTTCCAGTTGGTCAGCGCATGCTCGGAGTACATGTCCTGGTAATTCGTCTGGCCCAGCGGCCTTGTGAATGTTGACCTGTTTAAAGGTCTTACTCACATTGTCTGTGGAGAGCGTGATCACACAGTCATCCGGAACAGTTGATGCTCTCATGCATGTTTCAGTGTTACTTGCCTTGAAGCGAGCATAGAAGCTATTTAGCTCGTCTGGTAGGCTCGTGTCACTGGGCAGCTCTTGGCTGTGCTTCCCTTTGTAGTCTGTAATAGTTTGCTAGTCCTGCCACATCCGACGAGCATCAGAGCCGGTGTAGTACGATTCGATCTTTGTCCTGTATTGACGCTTTGCTTGTTTGATGGTTCGTCGGAGGGCATAGCGGGATTTCTTATAAGCTTCCGGGTTATAGTCCCGCTCCTTGAAAGCGGCAGCTCTACCCTTTAGCTCAGTGCGAATGTTTCCAGTAATCCATGGCTTCTGGTTGGGGTATGTACGTACAGTCACTATGAGGACGACGTCCTCGATGCACTTATTGATAAAGCCAGTGACTGATGCGGTGTACTACTCAATGCCATCGGAAGAATCCCGGAACATGTTCCAGTCTGCGATAGCAAAACAGTCCTGTAGCTTAGCATCTGCTTCATCTGACCACTTTGTTATAGACCGAGTCACTGGTGCTTCCTGCTATAATTTTTGCTTGGAAGCAGGAATCAGCAGGAATCAGAGGATAGAGTTATGCTCAGATTTGCCAAATGGAGGGCGAGGGAGACCTTTGTACACATCTCCGTGTGTGGAGTAGAGGTGGTCTAGAATCTTTTTACCTCTGGTTGCACATTTAACATGTTGATAGAAATTCGGTAAAACTGACTAATGTTTCCCTACATTAAAGTCACTGGCCACTAGGAACACCGCCACTGGATGAGCTTTTTCCTGTTTCCTTATGGCGGAATACAGCTCATTTAGTGCGGTTTAAGTTCCAACCTCGCTCTGTATATAGACAGCAATGGGAAAAAACAGGTAATTAATGCATTCTGTTATTACTAAATGTGTTTATTTTATTTAACCTTTATTTTACTAAGTAAGTTGACTGAGAACACATTCTCATTTACAACAAGAACATGGCGAATAGTTACAGGGGAGAGGAGGGGGATGAATGAACCAATTGGAAGCTGAGGATGATTAGGTGGCCATGATGGCATAAGGGCCAGGAGACTGGGGTTAACACCCCTACTCTTACAATAAGGGCCATGGAATCTTTAGTGACCGCAGAGTCAAGACACCTTTTTAACATCCCATCTGAAAGACGGAACCTTACACATTTATTGATTTTTTACCAAAAGAAAGAGTGCCTCCTACACCACTTCCAGCAGCATCTGGTTTCCCATCCAGGGACTGATCAGGACCAACCCTGCTTAGCTTGAGGCAAGCCAGCAGAGGGATGCAGGGTGGTATGCTGCTGGTCTAATGTGTATTTTAACATGACTATTTTTTAACAAACAAATAAACATTTGAAATATTTAATCAGTCGCCTTCCTCAAATGAAGGGGATGATGACGCAATCTTTGCGAGAGGGAGGGAATCTGATTTCAATTGTCCTCAACTCACGGCTCAGAAACTTCATTAAGGATAAATGGAGTTAGTCAGGGAGCAGGTTAGTTCTGAAGGATTCTAAACAAATCTAAATGTATGTTATATTTGAGATTCTACAAAGTAGCCACCCTTTGCCATGACAGCTTTGCACACTCTTGGAATTCTCTCAACCAGCCTCATGAGGTATTCACCTGGAATGCATTTCAATTAACAGGTGTGCCTTGTTAAAAGTTAATTTGTGGAATTTCTTTCCTTCTTAATGCATTTGAGCCAATCAGTTGTGTTGTGACAAGGTAGGGGTGGTATACAGAAGATAGTCCTATTTCGTAAAAACCTGTCGTAAAAACCATCAAGCGATATGATGAAACTGGCTCTCATGAGGACCGCCACAGGAACAGAAGACCCAGAGTTACCTCTGTTGCAGAGGATAAGTTCATTAGAGTTAACTGAACCTCAGATTGCAGCCAAAATAAATTCAAGTAACAGACACATCTAAACATCAACTGTTCAGAGGAGACTGCGTGAATCAGGCCTTTATGGTCAAATTGCTGCAAAGAAACCACTACTGAAGGACACCAATAAGAAGAGATTTGCTTGGGCCAAGAAACATGAGCAAGGGACATTAGACCGGTGGAAATCTGTCCTTTGGTCTGATGAATCCAAATTTGAGACGCAGAGTAGGTGAACGGATGATACCCACGTGTGGTTCCCACTGTGAAGCATGGAGGAGTAGGTGTGATGGTGCTTTGCTGCGGAAACTGTCGTGATTGATTTAGAATTCAAGGCACACTTAACCAGCATGGCTACCACAGCATTCTGCAGCGATACGCCATCCCATCTGATTTGCGCTTAATGGGACTACCATTAGTTTTTCAACAGGACAATGACCCAAAACACACCTGCAGGCTGTGTAAGGGCTATTTCACCAAGAAGGAGGGTGATGGGGTGCTGCATCAGATGACTTGGCCTCCACACTTACCCAACCTCAACCCAATTGAGATGGTTTGGGATGAATTGGACCGCAGAAGGAAAAGCAGCCAACAAGTGCTCAACATATGTGGGAACTCCTTCAAGACTGTTAGAAAAGCATTCCTCATGAAGCTGGTTAAGAGAATGCCAAGAGTATGCAAAGCTGTCATCAAGGCAAAGGGTGGCTACTTTGAAGAATCTAAAATATACAACATATTTTGATTTGTTTAACACTTTTTTGGATACTACATGTTTCCATATGTGTTATTTCATAGTTTTGAGGTCTTCACTATTATTCTACAATGTAGAAAATAGTAAAAATAAAGAAAAACCCTTGAATGAGTAGGTCTGTCCAAACTTTTGACTGGTACTGTACATTTTCAGCCTCACACACCAGGAGGATTCAAACCATTTCTGTGAAAATGCCTAGAAGACATGCCAATCTAAACAGATTTCTGACAAAAATACTTATTATGATGAGCTAGTTATCTCCCTACACAGCTTGCTATGATAACAAATCACAGAAATATTCTTCACAACAGCTTACAAATATTTACCAGAAACCACTGTCTGCCTTTACAATGGCTTGTGACACCAGTTATATCACACTTGTAAGAGCACAGTATAGTAAGTTGTCAGTTCTACGACGGTGTAAAGGAAGATCAACTGTCAGAGGTAGAACCTTTCTTCCACTGGCTACAGAACAGTACTCACCGGAGTGCTCACCGCACTACAGAACACTGGCTACAGAACACTGGCTACAGAACAGTACTCACCGGAGTGCTCACCGCACTACAGAACACTGGCTACAGAACACTGGCTACAGAACAGTACTCACCGGAGCCGGCTACAGAAAACTGGCTTCAGAACACTGGCTTCAGAACAGTACTCACCGGAGCCGGCTACAGAAAACTGGCTTCAGAACAGTACTCACCGGAGCCGGCTACAGAAAACTGGCTTCAGAACAGTACTCACCGGAGCCGGCTACAGAAAACTGGCTTCAGAACACTGGCTTCAGAACAGTACTCACCGGAGCCGGCTACAGAAAACTGGCTTCAGAACACTGGCTTCAGAACAGTACTCACCGGAGCCGGCTACAGAAAACTGGCTTCAGAACAGTACTCACCGGAGCCGGCTACAGAACACTGGCTTCAGAACAGTACTCACCGGAGCCGCCTACAGAAAACTGGCTTCAGAACAGTCACTCACCGGAGCCCAAAGCCTACTGGTAAAACAGCACCTACATACTGTGTTGCAATTCACAGGTAAATGTCTCACACTTACCCCCTGCGGCTGCCAATGAAGTGTTGCGTCCCAGCATGGAGGAGTGTACACACACACACACACACAAAGGGTGGGCGGGTTGATCAAAGGGTTGATGCTTGGCTGAGACAGATGCGTATTTGCTGGATATGTTTCTGGGCGCTCGTGTATGTGTATATGTGTGTGCGCGTGTTTTCACATGTGCAGAGGCATGAATTAATTATGTTCTCTATGAACAAGCTTGCTTATTACAATACCACAACACACAATGCTCTACGCTATCTACCAGTTATTTAAATTACAATTTCTTTATGATAACTAGGGGATTAGTAGGAACATAATTAGCTGTTTATTTTATTTAGTTACTTACAAGTACTGGTAGTTTTGAGAACATAAAGTACAGTCATTGGTTTCAAAACACACATTACATTCTAGGACGGCACACATTAAAACATGTGTTGAATCAAGGTCAACACAGTGTACTGGTAATTTTGTAATTACTCCAAGTCTTGATAATAATCAATGACGAGAACACTCATGAATTCCTTTTAATGGAATTATTCATAAATTATTCATAAAATCCCTGCACAACTTCGATTTGGGAGTTGATTTAAGTAAATTTTCGAACTTTTAAGTGTATGAAGTAGCTGCCCCCGATGATTCCATTAGGCTTTGGTTGGGGAAAGCTATTGCTACGCAGAGGCTTCTGAACGTTACTAAATAACCCAAATATGTACTTCAAATTCTGTCTGGGTCGGTTGGCAACAGCCTAGGTAAGTGGAAAATCATCAGTGAACCATTCCTTTAAGAGCTGTAACTAATGTCAGTCATATCTTACAGGTTAATGCACTGGCAATAGACTGCACATCTGTTGGCTCCTACCAATGTGCATTAAAGTGCCTTCTCTGTGTTAATATTAATGTTTTCGAGTTGATGTTGGCGCCAAACCCCTGTTCCCTGGCTGTTTGTGAGTCAGTCATGCCATGGTCCCATGTGGCTTAGTTGATAGAGCATGGGGCTTGCAACGTCAGGGTTGTGGTTTCGATTACCACGGGGGACCAGTATAGAATAAAAAATATGAAAAATGTATGTAAGTTGTTCTGGATCGTCTGCTAAATGACAAACAAATATTTAAAATGTATAAGAATAACTTGTTATCAAATGAAAACAGCAGCTGAAGAGCCTGAATGTGATTAACAGATTTACTCAACCCCTCTGTCTATTCCTGCATCTTTCCTTCTGAAAAGAACAAAAACATAAATGCAACAATTTCAACGATTTTACTGAGTTTGGTATTTTATTAGGATCTCTATTAGCTGTTGCAAAAGCAGCAGCTACTCTTACTGGGGTCCACACAAAACATGAAACATAATACAGAATGGCATAATACAGAATATCAATAGACAAGAACAGCTCAAGGACAGAACTACATAAAAAAAAAATTCAAGTTCATATAAGGAAATCTGTCAATTGAAATAAATTCATTAGGCCCTAATCTATGGATTTCACATGACTGGGCAGGGGTGCAGCCATGGGTGGGCTTGGGAGGGCAAAGACCCACCCACTTGGAAGCCAGGACCTGCCAATCAGAATGAGTTTTTCCCCACAAAAGGGCTTTATTACAGACAGAAATAATCCATAGTTTCATCAGCTGTATGGATGGTTGTTCTCAGATGATCCTGCTGATGAAGAAGCCGGATGTGGAGGTCCTGGTCTGGTGAGATTACATGTGGTCTGTGGTTGTGAGGCCGGTTGGACGTAATGCCAAATTCTCTAAAACAACATTGGAGGCGATTTATGGTAGAGAAATTAACATTAAATGATCTTCCAATTGCACTTGAGACATCTGTAGAGTTGTGTTGTGTGACAAAACTGCACATTTTAGAGTGGCATTTTATTGTCCCCAGCACAAGGTGCACCTGTGTAATGATCATGCTGTTTAATCAGCTTCGTGATATGCCACACCTGTCAGGTGGATTGATTATCTTGGAAAAAGGAGTAATGCTCACTAACAGGGATGTAATCAAATTTGTGCACAACAATTTACAGAAATAAGCTTTTTGTGCGTATGGAACATTTCTGGGATCTTTTATTTCAGATCATGAAACACGGGACCAACACTTTACATGTTGCGTTTATATTTTTGTTCAGAATAACTCTTTTCTCTCACACACTCACACAACCATGTCCACAACAGAAACAAATAGAAACTGTATCAATACAGCCAACACAGACACATGTCCTTTAGGCCTACCAAGGTGAATATAGAACTGTCAGGCCCTTTAGGCCCCTGGCAATACACAGTACCATGGTGAATTGATCCTAGTTCTTCTCCGGGTAGAAGAACTAGGATTAACTCCCCTCCCCAAATCCTGACCACATCCATCAGGAGGGGAAATACCAAACTGATCTTTAGTTCCGTGTAATTTCATTATTTTTTATTTAGATGTGTTAGTTCTGGGTTGGGAACACTATAGATCTCCAGGACCAGCGTTGCCTACCCCCTGGTTTAGCCTATCAATTACATAAACTGATGAATGAAGTAGCCAGTGAGACAGGAAAGCCAGCAAGATGGGGGCCCTGGAGGTCTGTCTGTAGTTATAAAGCATAGGCCTACTGCTCGGTCTGTCTGGGTCTCAGACTCCATGCAGACTTTGGCTAGCTAGGAGAGTAATCAAGTCTCCCTATTCTCTCAAAGCTATGCATCTGACACTTTAAGTCATAGCTTGTGAAGTACAAAAGAGAGAGCGGATGGGTCAGATATATTAGTCTACAGACAGAGAATAGATCCCTCCCAGGACCAGAGGGCTTAGTGCTTCACTGGGGCCTTTGGAAAGAAAACGGCTTCATATTAAAAGAGAATAAGAGGGGAAAGTTGGCTGCTCCCACGTCAGAGAAATCAGGAGAGAACAGATGAAGTCGGGCTGGGCGCGGACATGCTCACTCCTCCTCTTTCCGTCTTTCTTTTAATCTTACAACAAAGGACTTGTAAAAAAGCCCTTTGTTGAGTGAAGGCCCGAAGAGCCGAGGTGTGTGTGCACTGAACGGGGTCTGAAAGGTGTGTGTGTGTGGTTGAGCATCAAGCAGGGTTTGAGAGGTATGTGTTTGTGGCTCAGGTGTGAGTGGGTGTGCTAGGTCTGTTCTACGATATGATTACGGCAGACAGACATGTCCTCAGATCTGTTCTGATGGATTCTCTGTCTGGCCCATAGGTTCCGCTACCGCCACTCCCCTCTGGGTTCTCTATGGTGTATAGGTCAGGGCGTGACTAGGGGGGTTTCTAGCGTTTGTATGTCTATGTTGGTGGTTTGTATGGTTCCCAATTAAAGGCAGCTGGTAATCGTTGCCTCTAATTGGGGATCATATTTAGGTAGCCTTTTTTCCCACCTGTGTTTGTGGGATATTGTTTTGTGTGAGTGCATTCAGCACCACATAGTTCGTTGTATGTTTATTGTTTTTTGTTTAAGTTTTCACTGCAAATAAAGATGTGGAACTCAACACACGCTGCGCCTTGGTCCGTCCATTATCACGACCGTAACAGGCATCTTCTGAAAATAGTGCTCCTTCTTTGTGCAGCCTAATTGAAGCCAGAAATGTAACATCTGAACAAAAGGCTATTACCGTAAAACTTCTGTTTCACGTCTATCTTGCTCTCCTTTCTATTCTTTTGCGCAATCTTTATGGTACTCACTGAAGTTCACTCGTAAACAATTATTTTAGACCCAGTGTTTTTTTTAACCAGTGTTTATTTGCTGAAATGTGTGCCAATACCCGGCTCCTAAAAGGGACAGGCGGCTATTTGAGACTGGCGGTTCATTTGAGTTTTATGGTATTACTGTACGTCACGGTGCTGACTGTGTTCTAATTCCATATTTGCTACTGCTTATAAACTTCTTCAAGGGCACACCATAATGAGATCTGGATTGATGCAGACCAAAGAAAAGCATGGAGGACCACCAGAATTGGCAGCCTTAAGGTCAAAAGAATATTAACCATGGCCACCCCCAAACAGCATTCAGCACACCATCAGGGTCTGCAGACCAAACACAACGAGACTACACACAAATACCCTCCTTCGCTGTGTAGGCTAAACACACTGATTTTATAGATGTTAGCATCCAGAAGGAACTGTCTGACTGTGGTGATTCTCTGTCTATACGGTATGACTTTCCTGGCATAAAAACTGTGGATGGAAATGCTGTTAGTGACTGACATAACAGAGAAACTGCTGATGCACAACCACATTTCTAAATGTCACCTTGTGTATTCTACTATTCTAACTCTCAACAGTAAGTTAACACCCCGACTGATTTTGTCTCGCCGACCGAGTGTTTGAACAGAATTTTATTTTGATTTATTTCACCTTTATTTAACCAGGTAAGCTAGTTGAGAACAAGTTCTCATTTACAACTGTGACCTGGCCAAGATAAAGCAAAGCAATTCGACACATCCAACAACAAAGAGTTAAACATGGAATAAACAAAACATATAGTCAATAATACAGTAGAACAAAAGAAAACAAAAAGTCTATATACAGTGAGTGCAAATGAGGTAAGTTAAGGCAATAAATAGGCCATGGTGGCGAAGTAATTACAATATAGCAATTAAACACTGGAGTGATAGATGTGCAGAAGATGAATGTGCAAGTAGAGATACTGGGGTGCAAAGGAGAAAGATAAATAAATAAATACAGTATGGGGATGAGGTAGGTAGATAGATGTGCTGTTTACAGATGAGCTATGTACAGGTGCAGTGATCTGTGAGCTGCTCTGACAGCTGGTGCTTAAAGCTAGTGAGGGAGATATGAGTCTCCAGTTTCAGTGATTTTTGCAGTTCGTTCCAGTCATTGGCAGCAGAGAACTGGAAGGAAAGGCAGCCAAAGGAGGAATTGGCTTTGGGGGTGACCAGTGAGATATACCTGCTGGAGCGCGTGCTACGAGTGGGTGCTGCTATGGTGACCAGTGAGCTGAGATAAGGCGGGGCTTTACCTAACAGAGACTTGTCGATAACCTGTAGCCAGTGGGTTTGGTGACAAGTATGAAACGAGGGCCAACCAAGGAGAGCGTACAGGTCGCAATGGTGGGTAGTATATGGGGCTTTGGTGACAAAACGGATGGCACTGTGATAGACTGCATCCAGATAGTTGAGTAGAGTGTTGGAGGCTATTTTATAGATGACATCACCAAAGTCGAGGATCGGTAGGATGGTCAGTTTTACGAGGGTGTTTGGCAGCATGAGTGAAGGATGCTTTGTTGCGATATAGGAAGCGGTTAAGAAAAGTGGTTAAGATGATTTACTTTGCACTTCAAAGGCTCACTGATGCTTAAGACAAGGAGGAAACATGAAACATGTGGCTAATTCAGAATAAGGACAATAGAAGTGAGCTTTGAAGTGAACATACAGCCAACGCAGAGCAGACCCTTTCATCAGCTCCAGCTGAGATGCTCCCACACCCAAACTCTCAACCACAACTTACCTTGAGAATACCGTAATCTAACGTCCTAACCCCAACAAAACCAAATCCATCCACTATAGCATGAAGCTTCACCTAACGTCCTAACCTCAACACAACCAAGTCCATCACTATAGCATAAACCTTCATCTAACGTCCTAACCTCAACACAACCAAATCCATCACTATAGCATAAACCTTCATCTAGTCTTAACCCCAGAATGTACTTCTGGTGTACCAAAACGCAATGATGCTGTCCGTCTGATCGAGGAGGGACTCATCGTACTCAGCTGACCCCAGACCCCACAAAGTGGCAGGTGAGCATCCCTCCAGGAGTGTGTGGAGGCGTGATGTGTGATTACCTTGTTACTGTTTTGCTATGAGCTTGTATAGATACAAATTGGCAGATTATTATCAATGACTTATCAACAGCTGTAACAAGTTGTCCCTAGTATATAGAAAGACCCACTGTGTACTATACGCATGCAAAATGTATTTTTTGCATATCCCACTCCCCCCGAGACAACCTCGGAAAGTGGGGTGACAGCCAGGGATTAATGGTAATAGATTGGACTACAGTGTTTTTCTACCAACTGAGGTACTCAAAGCGCTTCACATAGTAAGAGGGAAACTCACCTCTTCCACCATTAATGTGTAGCACCGACCTAGGTGACGCACGGCAACCATTTTTGTGCCAGAACACTCACCACACATCAGCTATGGTTTCCATGTGTTTGATGCCATTCCATTTGCTCCTTTCTGGCCATTATTATGAGCCGTCCTCCCCTCAGTAGACTCAACTGACAATAAGAGCCAAGGGATTTGTTATGACCACAGAGAGTCAGGACACCCGTTTAACGTCCCATCCGAAAGATGGCAATGTCCCCTTCACAGCCCTGGAGCATTGGGATCTCCTTAGACCAGAGGGAAGAGTGTCCCCTACTGGCCTCCAACACCACTTCCAACAGCATCTGGTCTCCCATCTAATGACCAACCAGGACCGACCCTGCTTCGCTTCAGAGGCAAGCCAGCAGTGGGATGAAGGGTAGTATGCTGCTGGTATGCAGCCATTGACATTAATATGATACATTCACAAAGTAGCAAGCTATTTAATCTAATATACATGTAAAGCACAAACTAAATCAAGAAGTAGGCTGGCTGGCTAATGTAAAACCCAAATTCACAAACAAGCCAAGGCGGTGTCAGAGGAAGGCCCTAAAAATTGTCAAAGACCCCAGCCTCCCCAGTCATAGACTGTTCTCTCTACTACCGCACGGCAAGCGGTACCGGGGTGCCAAGTCTAGGACAAAAAGGCTTCTCAACAGTTTTTACCCCCAAGCCATAAGACTCCTGAACAGGTAATCAAATGGCTACCTGGACTATTTGCATTGTGTGCCCCCCCAACCCCTCTTTTACGCTGCTGCTACTCTCTGTTTCTCATATATGCATAGTCACTTTAACAATACATTTATGTACATACTACCTCAATTGGGCTGACCAACCAGTGCTGCCGCACATTGGCTAACCGGGCTATCTGCGTTGTGTCCCGCACCCGCCAACCCCTCTTTTACGCTACTGCTACTCTCTGTTCATCATATATGCATAGTCACTTTAACCTTATCTACATGTACATACTACCTCAATCAGCCTGACTAACCGGTGTCTGTATGTAGCCTCGCTACTTCTATTGCCTCGCTACTGTATGTAGCCTCGCTACTGTTTTTCACTGTCTTTTTTCTGTTGCTTTTATTTCTTTACTTACCTATTGTTTACCTTGTATTCGGCGCACGTGACAAATAAACTTTGATTTGGTAATCCACAAACAGAGGACTCTCATTCACACAAACAGGATCTGACGGAGAAGGAATGAGAAGAGTCGGCGAATAATGCTGGGCAATAAAATGCAGGGTGGCGTGGGCTGCCATGTCACCTGTCCTGTCAGCAGGTTCCTCCTCTGCCTAGGGACAGCTGCTCTCCCCAGGATATGAATATGAACACAGACTATGAATATGGAGGAGGGAGGAGACGACCTGCTCTCTATTTCCATCTCAGAACTCATTGTTTATGAACAGCATGCTTGTCTGAGTTTCCCACCCGATGACCTGAAGAGTTAGACGTAAATCTGTGGGAGTTTAAGCAGTTTCTTTTGTCTCGCCGACCGGGTGCTTGGAAAGGAATGTGGATCAGCGTAATTACTTCAAAGGCACTTCAAAGGCTCATTGATGCTTAAGACGAGGGCGGAAACAAAAAAAAAACTTGATTAATTCAGAATGAGGTCAATAGAAGTGAGTTTTGAAGTGAACATATAAGTAATGACATGGGGCGCCAGTGGGCGGCACAGCCTACCCCTCAACAAATCCCTAACCTTGAGGAAACCTTCACCCAACGTCCAAACACTAACAAACAACCCTAACCTTGAGAAAATCTACATCTAACATCCTAACCCCAACACAACCAAATCCATCACTATAGCATAAACCTTCATCTAACGTCCTAACCCCAACACAACCAAATCCATCACTATAGCATAAACCTTCATCTAACGTCCTAACCCCAACACAACCAAATCCATCACTATAGCATAAACCTTCATCTAACGTCCTAACCCCAACACAACCAAATCCATCACTATAGCATAAACCTTCATCTAACGTCCTAACCCCAACACAACCAAATCCATAACTATAGCATAAACCTTCATCTAACGTCCTAACCCCAACACAACCAAATCCATCACTATAGCATAAACCTTCATCTAACGTCCTAACCCCAACACAACCAAATCCATCACTATAGCATAAACCTTCATCTAACGTCCTAACCCCAACACAACCAAATCCATCCACTATAGTATAAACCTTCATCTAACGTCCTAACCTCAACACAACCAAATCCATCACTATAGCATAAACCTTCATCTAACGTCCTAACCCCAACACAACCAAATCCATCACTATAGCATAAACCTTCATCTAACGTCCTAACCCCAACACAACCAAATCCATCACTATAGCATAAACCTTCATCTAACGTCCTAACCCCAACACAACCAAATCCATCACTATAGCATAAACCTTCATCTAACGTCCTAACCCCAACACAACCAAATCCATCACTATAGCATAAACCTTCATCTAACATCCTAACCCCAACACAACCAAATCCATCACTATAGCATAAACCTTCATCTAACGTCCTAACCTCAACACAACCAAATCCATCACTATAGCATAAACCTTCATCTAACGTCCTAACCCCAACACAACCAAATCCATCACTATAGCATAAACCTTCATCTAACGTCCTAACCCCAACACAACCAAATCCATCACTATAGCATAAACCTTCATCTAACGTCCTAACCCCAACACAACCAAATCCATCACTATAGCATAAACCTTCATCTAACGTCCTAACCCCAACACAACCAAATCCATCACTATAGCATAAACCTTCATCTAACGTCCTAACCCCAACACAACCAAATCCATCACTATAGCATAAACCTTCATCTAACGTCCTAACCCCAACACAACCAAATCCATCACTATAGCATAAACCTTCATCTAACGTCCTAACCCCAACACAACCAAATCCATCACTATAGCATAAACCTTCATCTAACATCCTAACCCCAACACAACCAAATCCATCACTATAGCATAAACCTTCATCTAACGTCCTAACCCCAACACAACCAAATCCATCACTATAGCATAAACCTTCATCTAACGTCCTAACCCCAACACAACCAAATCCATCACTATAGCATAAACCTTCATCTAACGTCCTAACCCCAACACAACCAAATCCATCCACTATAGCATGAAGCTTCATCTAACGTCCTAACCTCAACACAACCAAATCCATCACTATAGCATAAACCTTCATCTAACGTCCTAACCTCAACACAACCAAGTCCATCACTATAGCATAAACCTTCATCTAACATCCTAACCTCAACACAACCAAATCCATCACTATAGCATAAACCTTCATCTAACGTCCTAACCCCAACACAACCAAATCCATCACTATAGCATAAACCTTCATCTAACGTCCTAACCCCAACACAACCAAATCCATCACTATAGCATAAACCTTCATCTAACGTCCTAACCCCAACACAACCAAATCCATCACTATAGCATAAACCTTCATCCAACGTCCTAACCCCAACACAACCAAATCCATCCACTATAGCATAAACCTTCATCTAACGTCCTAACCCCAACACAACCAAATCCATCACTATAGCATGAAGCTTCATCTAACTAACAAAACCTTCATCTAACGTCCTAACCCCAACACAACCAAATCCATCACTATAGCATAAACCTTCATCTAACGTCCTAACCCCAACACAACCAAATCCATCACTATAGCATAAACCTTCACCTAACGTCCTAACCCAACACAACCAAATCCATCACTATAGCATAAACCTTCATCTAACGTCCTAACCCCAACACAACCAAATCCATCACTATAGCATAAACCTTCATCTAACGTCCTAACCCCAACACAACCAAATCCATCACTATAGCATAAACCTTCATCTAACGTCCTAACCCCAACACAACCAAATCCATCACTATAGCATAAACCTTCATCTAACGTCCTAACCTCAACACAACCAAATCCATCACTATAGCATAAACCTTCATCTAACGTCCTAACCCCAACACAACCAAATCCATCACTATAGCATAAACCTTCATCTAACGTCCTAACCCCAACACAACCAAATCCATCACTATAGCATAAACCTTCATCTAACGTCCTAACCCCAACACAACCAAATCCATAACTATAGCATAAACCTTCATCTAACGTCCTAACCCCAACACAACCAAATCCATCACTATAGCATAAACCTTCATCTAACGTCCTAACCTCAACACAACCAAATCCATCACTATAGCATAAACCTTCATCTAACGTCCTAACCCCAACACAACCAAATCCATCACTATAGCATAAACCTTCATCTAACGTCCTAACCCAACACAACCAAATCCATCACTATAGCATAAACCTTCATCTAACGTCCTAACCCCAACACAACCAAATCCATCACTATAGCATAAACCTTCATCTAACGTCCTAACCCCAACACAACCAAATCCATCACTATAGCATAAACCTTCATCTAACATCCTAACCCCAACACAACCAAATCCATCACTATAGCATAAACCTTCATCTAACGTCCTAACCCCAACACAACCAAATCCATCACTATAGCATAAACCTTCATCTAACGTCCTAACCCCAACACAACCAAATCCATCACTATAGCATAAACCTTCATCTAACGTCCTAACCCCAACACAACCAAATCCATCACTATAGCATAAACCTTCATCTAACATCCTAACCCCAACACAACCAAATCCATCACTATAGCATAAACCTTCATCTAACGTCCTAACCCCAACACAACCAAATCCATCACTATAGCATAAACCTTCATCTAACGTCCTAACCCCAACACAACCAAATCCATCACTATAGCATAAACCTTCATCTAACGTCCTAACCCCAACACAACCAAACACAACCAAATCCATCACTATAGCATAAACCTTCATCTAACGTCCTAACCCCAACACAACCAAATCCATCACTATAGCGTAAACCTTCATCTAACGTCCTAACCTCAACACAACCAAATCCATCACTATAGCATGAACCTTCATCTAACGTCCTAACCCCAACACAACCAAATCCATCACTATAGCATAAACCTTCATCTAACGTCCTAACCCCAACACAACCAAATCCATCACTATAGCATAAACCTTCATCTAACGTCCTAACCCCAACACAACCAAATCCATAACTATAGCATAAACACATAACCCTTACCTCATAAACCCAAGGCAATCCTCACACCTAAAGACCAAATATGGCTCATACTACAACCCTATCTCACCATAAACCTAGCTACTTTATGACCTTAACAAAATAAAAATAAACACTTCACCTAACCTCAACACCAGCATGAACAAGCACCTGAACCTTAAAAACAAACTAACTCTCAGGGGGGGGTGTGTGTGTGTGTGTGTGAGTGTGTGTGTGTGTGTGTGTGTGTGTGTGAGAGCTGATTCTGAAATGAAATCACACCCTCAGAAAAACTGGCCTGGTTCATAAACCACTTCATTATATCCTGCACTTCTCACCAATATTCCGTAATTTTCCGGGCCACTGAATAGGAATGTTTTTTCCTCAAAAGCTCTGTGGGTTTCGCTGAGACGGAAAATCCCCAGATTCACGAAGTAATAACTTTATTTTAGTATATTAGCATGACAGAGTAGCATGGTGCTGCGGTGTGGTGTCGGTGTTCTGTTGTTCCACTGAAGGACACGCAATTAGAGATTGAGACGGAAAAACGGATTAGCTTCGTGTTCTGCTAGCATCGTTAATACCACCAATTTCCCCTCTCATCTGCTTCAGCTTGTAGATAAGGAAGTCAAATAAGGTCCTGGCACAAAACAAATCAAAGAGCTATTAGCTAAAATGAGTAAGACAATAAGTAAACTTCTCTCTCTCTGCCATCCATTCATTCTCCTTTCCGTCTTTCCATCCTTTTTTCTCGGTCTCTGATATATTTTGGGGGCTAATTTGTGAATTTAGTATTGGCTGGGATTAGTTTTGTGGTTACTTCACAGAGAGGGTGGATTACTGGCTGGGACTATAGTGGGGTGGGATTAGGGGAGGGCACCATGTCTTCTGTACCCCACACACCATTCATTCACAACTCCAAAGAATGAAGGATGGAGGAGATGAAGGGAACCAAGTCATCCGTCTGTATAGTGCCCTTCATTCACTGGGCTTGTGTTTGAAACTCAATCTCCCCGGCCTCCTGAAAACTGACAATGGTTCCCAATTTCTGGATGTCAAACAATGTAACATGGCTTTATACTACATAGTCGCTCAAAGTTATGTCCACTTTCAAACACAAGCCCATACTTTAGTTTATTTAGTAAATATTTTCTTAACTCTATTTTCTTAAAACTGTATTGTTGGTTAAGGGCTTCTAAGTAAGCATTTCACAGTAAGGTCTACACCTGCTGTATTCAGAGCATGTGACGAATAAAATGTGATTTGATTTGTCATATATGACGGTGTTGTCCGATGAGAGAGTGCAATCAAGCCCTGTAATTGGATCTATTGTCAGGAGAGTCAGGGACAGAGAGCAAGGGATGTCACCTGATTGCCTATCTCTGCTAAAAGACTCTCTCTCTCTACGAGCCCTCTGTGGTTTATGAAGAGGTCCGACACATGTACCTGATGATGAAATCTATCTCATAGGCCAAAAAACACTTCTCCTGTCAACGGCGAAAAGTGGCCAAAAGATTAAAGTACAACCTTTTGGGGTGATTTATGACTGGCTGGATTACACAAAGACAACTGTTTCATCTTCTTGGTGACAGCGAACCGGATGGGAACAGAAATGCAACGTCTTAGTGACAGCGAACCGGATGGGAACAGAAACACAACGTCTTAGTGACAGTGGACCGGATGGGAACAGAAACGCAACGTCTTAGTGACAGTGGACCGGATGGGAACAGAAACACAACGTCTTAGTGACAGCGGACCGGATGGGAACAGAAACGCAACGTCTTAGTGACAGCGGACCGGATGGGAACAGAAACACAACGTCTTAGTGACAGCGGACCGGATGGGAACAGAAACACAACGTCTTAGTGACAGCGGACCGGATGGGAACAGAAACGCAACGTCTTAGTGACAGCGGACCGGATGGGAACAGAAACACAACGTCTTAGTGACAGCGGACCGGATGGGAACAGAAACACAACGTCTTAGTGACAGCGGACCGGATGGGAACAGAAACACAACGTCTTAGTGACAGCGAACCGGATGGGAACAGAAACACAACGTCTTAGTGACAGCGGACCGGATGGGAACAGAAACACAATGTCTTAGTGACAGCGGAACGGATGGGAACACAAACACAACGTCTTAGTGACAGCGGACCGGATGGGAACAGAAACACAACGTCTTAGTGACAGCGGAACGGATGGGAACAGAAACACAACGTCTTAGTGGCTGCGGAACGGATGGGAACAGAAACACAACGTCTTAGTGACAGCGGAACGGATGGGAACAGAAACACAACGTCTTAGTGACAGCGGAACGGATGGGAACAGAAACACAGTGTCAGACAGGTTTTCTGGTGTACCACATGTCAGACAGACAGGTTGTCTGGTGTACCACATGTCAGACAGACAGGTTGTCTGGTGTACCACATGTCAGACAGACAGGTTGTCTGGTGTAATACAGGTCAGACAGACAGGTTGTCTGGTGTACCACATGTCAGACAGACAGGTTGTCTGGTGTAATACAGGTCAGACAGACAGGTTGTCTGGTGTAATACAGGTCAGACAGACAGGTTGTCTGGTGTAATACAGGTCAGACAGACAGGTTGTCTGGTGTAATACAGGTCAGACAGACAGGTTGTCTGGTGTACCAAATGTCAGACAGACAGGCTGTCTGGGTTGTCTGGTGTAATACAGGTCAGACAGACAGGTTGTCTGGTGTACCACATGTCAGACAAACAGGTTGCCTGGTGTACCACATGTCAGACAAACAGGTTGCCTGGTGTACCACATGTCAGACAGACAGGTTGTCTGGTGTAATACCGGTCAGACAGACAGGTTGCCTGGTGTACCACATGTCAGACAGACATGTTTCCTGGTGTAATACAGGTCAGACAGACAGGTTGTCTGGTGTAATACAGGTCAGACAGACAGGTTGTCTGGTGTAATACAGGTCAGACAGACAGGTTTTCTGGTGTACCACATGTCAGACAGACAGGTTGTCTGGTGTAATACAGGTCAGACAGACAGGTTGTCTGGTGTACCACATGTCAGACAGACAGGTTGTCTGGTGTAATACAGGTCAGACAGACAGGTTG
Source organism: Salmo salar (assembly GCF_965601325.2). Taxonomy (NCBI): domain Eukaryota; kingdom Metazoa; phylum Chordata; class Actinopteri; order Salmoniformes; family Salmonidae; genus Salmo; species Salmo salar. The sequence continues at coordinate 76,765,173 of NC_138310.1, forward strand.
TCTGGTGTACCACATGTCAGACAGACAGGTTGTCTGGTGTAATACAGGTCAGACAGACAAGGTTGTCTGGTGTACCACAGGTCAGACAGACAGGTTGTCTGGTGTAGTGAACAACAGAGCCAGGGTGGAGAGGGAGAGGTAGAGGGGGTGAGAGAGGGAGAGATGTGGAAGGATGGGAAATTATTGGCTCAAGGTGTCAGGAATGGTTTTAAGGGTTTAAAGGTTGATCAGAGCCATACTATAAATCTATCTGCTTGGAGATGGGACATTCTAGGACATATAGGACATTAGGACATTCTAGCTCTACTTAAACAGCAAGCTGCAGAGCCTTACCTTTACTATCTCTAAACCCCATTTGCACAATAATAACAATAATAATGACAATAAAAAATGCCATTTAGCAGATGCCTTTATCCAAATCAACTTAGAGTCATGCGTGGGTCATTTTACATACAGTATGGGTGGACCCGGGAATCTAAACCATAATCCTGATGCTGCAAGCTCCATGCTCAATTAACTGATCCATACAGGACCAACACATTCACACTTCATTTAGCTGAGCTTTCATACTTTAGCCTAGGTGATGAGAAAGATTAAAATAAAGTTATCTATATAATCTGAGTGTACAAAACATTGATGTCACTTGTTGTATCCACTTACAGTTGAAGTGGGAAGTTTACATACACCTAGGTTAGAGTCATTAAAACTCGGTTTTCAACCACTACACACATTTCTTGTTAACAAACTATAGTTTTGGCAAGTCGATTAGGACATCTACTTTGTGCATGACACAAGTAATTTTTCCAACAATTGTTTACAGACAGATTATTTCACTTATAATTCACTGTATCACAATTCCAATGGGTCAGAAGTTTACATACACTAAGTTGACTGTGCCTTTAAACAGCTTAGAAAATTCCAGAAAATGTCGTCATGGCTTTAGAAGCTTCTGATAGGCTAATTGACATCATTTGAGTCAATTGGAGGTGTACCTGTGGATGTATTTCAAGGCCTACCTTCAAACTCAGTGCCTCTTTGCTTGACATCATGGGAAAATCCAAAGAAATCAGCCAAGACCTCAGAAAAAAATGGTTTACCTACACAACTCTGGTTCATCCTTGGGAGCAATTTCCAAACGCCTGAAGGTACCATGTTCATCTGTACAAACAATAGTACGCAAGTATAAACACCATGGGACCACGTAGCCGTCATACAGCTCAGGAAGGAGACGCGTTCTGTCTCCTAGAGATGAACGTACTTTGGTGCGAAAAGTGCAAATCAATCCCAGAACAGCAGCAAAGGACCTTGTGAAGATGCTGGAGGAAACTGGTACAAAAGTATCTATATCCACAGTAAAACGAGTCCTATATCGACATAACCTTAAAGGCCGCTCGGCAAGGAAGAAGCCACTGCTCCAAAACCGCCATAAAAAAGCCAGACTACGGTTTGCAACTGCACATGGGGACAAAGATCATACTTTTTGGAGAAATGTCCTCTGGTCTGATGAAACAAAAATAGAACTGTTTGGCCATAATGACCATCGTAATGTTTGGAGGAAAAAGGGGGAGGCTTGCAAGCCAACCGTGAAGCACGGGGACTGGCAGCATCATGTTGTGAGGGTGCTTTGCTGCAGGAGGGACTGGTGCACTTCACAAAATAGATGGCATCATGAGGTAGGAAAGTTATGTTGATATATTGAAGCAACATCTCAAGAAATCAGTCAGGAAGTTAAAGCTTGGTCGCAAATGGGTCTTCCAAATGGACAATGACCCCAAGCATACTTCCAAAGTTGTGGCAAAATGGCTTAAGGACAACAAAGTCAAGGTATTGGAGTGACCATCACAAAGCCCTGACCTCAATCCTATAGAAAATTTGTGGGCAGAACTGAAAAAGCGTGTGCGAGCAAGGAGGCCTACAAACCTGACTCAGTTACACCAGCTCTGTCAGGAGGAATGGGCCAAAATTCACCCTCCCATTGTGGGAAGCTTATGGAAGGCTACCCGAAACGTTTCACACAAGATAAACAATTTAAAGGCAATGCTACCAAATACTAATTGAGTGTATGTAAACTTCTGACCCACTGGGAATGTGATGAAAGAAATAAAAGCTGAAATAAATCCTTCTCTCTGCTATTATTCTGACATTTCACATTCTTAAAATGAAGTGGTGATCCTAACTGACCTAAGACAGGGAATTTTTACTAGGATTAAATGTCAGGAATTGTGAAAAACTGAGTTTAAATGTATTTGGCTAAGGTGTATGTAAACTTCCAACTTCAACTGTAAATCAGTGTAGATGAAGGGGAGACAGGTTAAAGAAGGATTTTTTTAGGCCTTGAGACAACTGAGACATGGATTGTGTATGTGTGCCATTCAGAGGGTGAATGGGAAAGACACTAGTATGAGTGTGTCAAGAACTGCAATGCTGCTGGATTTTTCCACGCTCAACAGTTTCCCGTCTGTATCAAGAATGGTTCAACACCAAAGAACATCCAGCCTACTTGACAACTGTGGGTTTGCATTGGAGTCAACATGGGCCAGCATCCATGTGGAGCGCTTATGACAACTTGAGGCTGTTCAATTTCTGACGAATTGAGGCTGTTCTGGGGGGAAAACTCAATATTAGCACATTTTGACTTCATTAACAATTCCGTCAAAGTATATGCACCACACTACATTAGTTGAGGCCATCGGTCTTATAAATAGATTCAAAAAATTTGCCAGTGTCATTGAGGGCTGTATATGACCCTGTTTCAAGGCCTACAGTCTATGACCCTGTATCAAGGCCCACAGTCTATGACCCTGTATCAAGGCCTACAGTATATGACCCTGTATCAAGGTCTACAGTCTATGACCCTGTATTAAGGCCTACAGTATATGACCCTGTATTAAGGCCTACAGTATATGACCCTGTATCAAGGCCTACAGTCTATGACCCTGTATTAAGGTCTACAGTATATGACCATGTATCAAGGCCTACAGTCTATGACCCTGTATTAAGGTCTACAGTATATGACCATGTATCAAGGCCTACAGTCTATGACCCTGTATTAAGGCCTCCAGTCTATGACCCTGTATCAAGGTCTACAGTATATGACCATGTATCAAGGCCTACAGTCTATGACCCTGTATTAAGGTCTACAGTATATGACCATGTATCAAGGCCTACAGTATATGACCCTGTATCAAGGCCTACAGTATATGACCCTGTATTAAGGTCTACAGTCTATGACCCTGTATCAAGGTCTACAGTATATGACCATGTATCAAGGTCTACAGTCTATGACCCTGTATCAAGGTCTACAGTATATGACCATGTATCAAGGCCTACAGTCTATGACCCTGTATTAAGGTCTACAGTATATGACCATGTATTAAGGTCTACAGTATATGACCCTGTATTAAGGTCTACAGTATATGACCCTGTATCAAGGCCTACAGTCTATGACCCTGTATCAAGGTCTACAGTATATGACCATGTATCAAGGCCTACAGTCTATGACCCTGTATTAAGGTCTACAGTATATGACCCTGTATCAAGGCCTCCAGTCTATGACCCTGTATCAAGGTCTACAGTATATGACCATGTATCAAGGCCTACAGTCTATGACCCTGTATTAAGGTCTACAGTATATGACCCTGTATTAAGGTCTACAGTATTTGACCCTGTATTAAGGCCTACAGTATTTGACCCTGTATTAAGGTCTACAGTGTATGACCCTGTATTAAGGCCTACAGTATTTGACCCTGTATCAAGGCCTACAGTATTTGACCCTGTATTAAGGTCTACAGTCTATGACCCTGTATTAAGGTCTACAGTATATGACCCTGTATTAAGGTCTACAGTATATGACCCTGTATCAAGGCCTACAGTATTTGACCCTGTATTAAGGTCTACAGTCTATGACCCTGTATTAAGGCCTACAGTATTTGACCCTGTATTAAGGTCTACAGTGTATGACCCTGTATTAAGGTCTACAGTGTATGACCCTGTATTAAGGCCTACAGTATTTGACCCTGTATTAAGGCCTACAGTATTTGACCCTGTATTAAGGCCTACAGTATATTACCCTGTATTAAGGCCTACAGTATATGACCCTGTATCAAGGCCTACAGTATTTGACCCTGTATTAAGGTCTACAGTATTTGACCCTGTATTAAGGTCTACAGTGTATGACCCTGTATTAAGGCCTACAGTATTTGACCCTGTATCAAGGCCTACAGTATTTGACCCTGTATTAAGGTCTACAGTCTATGACCCTGTATTAAGGTCTACAGTCTATGACCCTGTATTAAGGTCTACAGTATATGACCATGTATCAAGGCATACAGTCTATGACCCTGTATCAAGGTCTACAGTCTATGACCCTGTATTAAGGCCTACAGTATATGACCCTGTATTAAGGCCTACAGTATATGACCCTGTATTAAGGTCTACAGTATATGACCCTGTATTAAGGTCTACAGTATATGACCATGTATCAAGGCCTACAGTCTATGACCCTGTATCAAGGTCTACAGTATATGACCCTGTATCAAGGTCTACAGTCTATGACCCTGTATTAAGGTCTACAGTATATGACCCTGTATTAAGGTCTACAGTATATGACCCTGTATTAAGGTCTACAGTCTATGACCCTGTATTAAGGTCTACAGTATATGACCCTGTATCAAGGCCTACAGTCTATGACCCTGTATTAAGGTCTACAGTATATGACCCTGTATTAAGGTCTACAGTATATGACCCTGTATCAAGGCCTACAGTATTTGACCCTGTATTAAGGTCTACAGTCTATGACCCTGTATTAAGGCCTACAGTATTTGACCCTGTATTAAGGTCTACAGTGTATGACCCTGTATTAAGGTCTACAGTGTATGACCCTGTATTAAGGCCTACAGTATTTGACCCTGTATTAAGGCCTACAGTATTTGACCCTGTATTAAGGCCTACAGTATATTACCCTGTATTAAGGCCTACAGTATATGACCCTGTATCAAGGCCTACAGTATTTGACCCTGTATTAAGGTCTACAGTATTTGACCCTGTATTAAGGTCTACAGTGTATGAGCCTGTATTACTACACTGAACAAAAATATAAATGCAACATGCAACAATTTCAAAGATTTTGCTGAGTTACAGTTCATATAAGGAATCAGTCAATTGAAATAAATTAGGCCCCAATCTATGGATTTCACATGACTTGGCAGGGGAGCAGCCATGGGTGGGCTTGGGAGGGCATAGACCCACCCCCATGAATACTGGTGATGAAAATAATGCAGTTGGAAAAACAGACTCCAAGTATAGAAGCTACACAGCAAAATAAAAAACTGATGCTTCGAGAGAAGGAAATTAACGGATAGAGAAGAAGCTACGTCGAGAAGCAAGAACTGATGTTGAGAGAGGGGAGGGAAATTAAGGGGTGGTTAAGAGAAATAGGCCTGTCAATAAAAATAACAAAAATTATTGAACCTTTATTTAACTAGGCAAGTCAGTTAAGAACAAATTCTTATTTACAATAACAGCCTACCGGGGAACAGTGGGTTAACTGCATTGTTCAGGGGCAGAACGGCAGATGTTTTACCTTGTCAGCTCGGGGATTCGATCTAGCAACCTTTCGGTTACTGGCCCAACGCTCTAACCAATAGGCTCCCTGCCACCCCAAAGAACATTGCAAACATTTTTTGTGTTGAATGGAAATGTTGAATGGACATGACTCAGTCATTTTGATAGACAACTGAATCGTGAACTGGTGGTTCTACATAGTACATGTCTATGCTCAGAACATAACATAGCACTGCATTGAATAAGGCTCATGTTAGTTATACAACTTAGTTTTCTTACAAATGTTTCAGCCTAATATAGTGTTTCACAGACAGAGATTAGACTCTGGATGCACCACAGAATGCCTGTTGAGATAAGTAGGCAGGCCCAAGCCTTGTGAATAAACATTGTTTGGCGACATGCACATAATTTGGACTCACGGGGATTCATCCAGCGAAATACTTCATTCAGAAGGCCTGTACTGTGTTGATGCCTATCCTCAAATGACCTGCCTGCCTGCCTGCCTGCCTGCCTGCCTCCCTCCCTCCCTCCCTCCCTCCCTCCCTGCCTGCCTGCCTCCCTCCCTGCCTGCCACCCTCCCTCCCTCCCTTCGTCCCTCCCTGCCTCCCTCCCTCCCTCCATCCACCAACCTTCGTTTTAGAGGCTTTTAAAATCTCCAGGTCAAAACCTTCTCATCTAAAATGATCTATTATTAATACCAACCGACCGAACAACAAATGGCAGCCTTTCTACTGTAATGCTGAGCAGCAACCCTTGTACTGCACGGGCTTCAGGGTAAGCAAGAAAATAAGACACGCTACAAATAACAGATGTTTAATTCATGAATAGCAATTAAACAGTCCAGTAGTTCTGAAGTGTTTTTACGGGTGTTGTCAGCAGCCAGGGGTAACTTCCTGACAGACTTCACTAAAGCCCCCATACACCCCTATCGCCCCCACCAACCTCCCCCTATACACCCACCAACTCTATATGGGAACTGGCTGTCAGTTAGTGACACCTGTCCTCTGTGAATAGGGCTGTTTGTGTTCCTCTCTCTCCTTCTCACTTTTCTTTCTTTCTCATTCACTCAGTGTTCTCTCTGTCTTTTGTCTGTGGGGGACTGCAGTCAACCCACTGTTGTTAGTTTCCCCTGTAAGCCATGCTGCATCAGTATACTAACAGGAGGAAAAAACAAGCCGGACTTATCCTAACCATTCTTACAGCACTCATGTAAGGCCCTGATTCAACCAATTGCAGAGAGCAAAGTATTTGAAAAAAAAACAAATACTATTGGAACCCAGGTCTGGTAACATGCTTTGATTGATGTCCATCACGCTGCAAAAAACTTATTTGGGAATGGGTAACCTAAAAAAGTTGGCCTTCATATCCTAAACATTCCCTTGTGATATCTAAATCTCCCTTTCAGGAGCTTAGCGGCAGCCCCATGTCTCCTCTCCATCCTGTCAGAGCAAAGAGGGAAAGACAACTTAAAACATTATTTCGGACTCACAGCTTCCAACTGGAGAGCTTCAGTACGGACTGGGGTAAGCTGAGCAGCATGACTAAGGGCTTTGACTTGGCTGATGCCCTGCAGTACACACCCTGTAGCTGCCAGTGACTGACATCTGGTAAACCTTTAGAACAGTGTTCAGACCGCACGTGTGTTTGTCCTGGGTGTCATGTCCCACCCCCGTCAGCCAGCTGGTCTTAATATAGCAGGGACACTTTAGTCCCTCACTCTGTTTAAAACCAAATGAAGGACAGTGGTAATGAAGGGCAGTGGTAATGATGAACTGTGGTAATGATGAATAGTGGTAATGATGAACAGTGGTAATGACAGTGGTAATGAAGGACAGTGGTAATGAAGAACAGTGGTAATGAAGGACAGTGGTAATGATGAATAGTGGTAATAATTAACAGTGGTAATAATTAACAGTGGTAATGACAGTGGTAATGAAGGGCAGTGGTAATGATGAACAGTGGTAATGATGAACAGTGGTAATGACAGTGGTAATGAAGGACAGTGGTAATGAAGGGCAGTGGTAATGATGAACAGTGGTAATGACAGTGGTAATGAAGGACAGTGGTAATGACAGTGGTAATGAAGGACAGTGGTAATGATGAATATTGGTAATGATGAACAGTGGTAATGATGAACAGTGGTAATGACAGTGGTAATGAAGGACAGTGGTAATGAAGGTCAGTGGTAATGATGAATAGTGGTAATGATTAACAGTGGTAATAATGAACAGTGGTAATGACAGTGGTAATGAAGGGCAGTGGTAATGATGAACAGTGGTAATGACAGTGGTAATGAAGGACAGTGGTAATGAAGAACAGTGGTAATGAAGGACAGTGGTAATGATGAATAGTGGTAATGATTAACAGTGGTAATAATGAACAGTGGTAATGACAGTGGTAATGAAGGGCAGTGGTAATGATGAACAGTGGTAATGATGAACAGTGGTAATGACAGTGGTAATGAAGGACAGTGGTAATGATGAATATTGGTAATGATGAACAGTGGTAATGACGAACAGTGGTAATGCCCCCCCCCCCACCACACACACACACCCACACACACACACACCACACACACACACACCACACACACACACACAACCTCATCCAAACCTGTCTAACCAACACTGCCCAGCCTATGAGGTCACGCCAGTAAACTGAGGGATGGGGATGATCTGTCACAAAAAAGTGAAGTCACAGGATTCAGACAGACAGGCCACCAGCCAGCCAGCTTTCTGACGAATAGGAGGGACTGATGGCCTGACTGTAACTGACCTCTGACCAGCCCTGCCTTTTACAGCTCAGCCAGCCTGATGACACACTTTGGCACACCATCACATCCTGAAGACACACGCCATACACACGCACACACACCTCTGACCAACCCTCCTACAGCTTAGACAGCCCTGTAACACATGATGCCTGGGGCATCAGAGACGGGAGGCCTGAAAGGAGCATATTAGGTAACTGTCCCCACAGAGCCTGTTAGTTTGGAGGATATTCCCTGTGGGCTAAAGCTAAGAGGGAAATATACACTGACTCTGTCGGTCTGTCTCTCTGACTGTCACTTCCTATGTTACTCCAGGCCTCTCAATCTCTCTGACTGTCACTTCCTATGTTACTCTAGGCCTCTCAATCTCTCTGACTGTCACTTCCTATGTTACTCTAGGCCTCTCAATCTCTCTGAATGTCACTTCCTATGTTACTCCAGGCCTCTCAATCTCTCTGACTGTCACTTCCTATGTTACTCCAGGCCTCTCAATCTCTCTGACTGTCACTTCCTATGTTACTCCAGGCCTCTCAATCTCTCTGACTGTCACTTCCTATGTTACTCCAGGCCTCTCAATCTCTCTGACTGTCACTTCCTATGTTACTCTAGGCCTCTCAATCTCTCTGACTGTCACTTCCTATGTTACTCCAGGCCTCTCAATCTCTCTGACTGTCACTTCCTATGTTACTCCAGGCCTCTCAATCTCTCTGACTGTCACTTCCTATGTTACTCCAGGCCTCTCAATCTCTCTGACTGTCACTTCCTATGTTACTCCAGGCCTCTCAATCTCTCTGACTGTCACTTCCTATGTTACTCCAGGCCTCTCAATCCTTGTTTGTTTTGTTATTTTCTCTTTCTCCACCTGCCTTCTCTTTCTGTTTCTTTTGTTTTCATCTTCTTCTTTCATTCAGACCTTTGTCTGTCTCTTTCACTTCCTCTCTCTCCCCTTCTCTTCTCTCCCCCTCTTCTCTTCTATCTCGTAGGACTCTTGTAAGGTAAACAGAGTTCTTTCAGCAACAGCCTTGTGAAATACCTGTGGTCTGCTCAGATGAGAGAGCGGGAGAAATGCCATCTCCTCCCCTCCATCTCTCCTTTCCTCTAACAGGCCAATCACTCTAAGAGGAAACAGCAAGTCCCCAGAGTTTTTCCTCCCTCCTTTTTCTATCCCTTCTTTTAATGTTTCCTTTCTGTCAAATGATTTAGGTTTTTTTCCACATACTGTATGGATTTCTGCATTGGTATTCCCTATAGACAACAGTTTCACATGTTCATGCCGTACGTAGGTGGACAGCTGCTGACTAGAAATTTTACTTTTCTTGGAATTTGCAGTTTGTTCCACAACGTTGGCAGAGAGTTGGTAAAAAAAATATATAATTGCCAACACTTTAACTTTGAGGCAAAGACTACTTAAACCTTTCATACGCATGACATAAGCACTGGCCGTGCAGGCTGTGCATGTGGTTGTACAGGCTGTGGTTGCAGCTGTGGTTGTGGTTGTGGCTGTGCAGGCTGTGGTTGTGGCTATGGTTGTGCAGGCTGTGGTTGTGCAGGCTGTGGTTGTGCAGGCTGTGGTTGAGCAGGCTGTGGTTGTGCAGGCTGTGGTTTTGCAGGCTGTGGTTGTGGTTGTGCAGGCTGTGGTTGTGCAGGCTGTGGTTTTGCAGGCTGTGGTTTTGCAGGCTGTGGTTGTGGTTGTGCAGGCTGTGGTTGTGGTTGTGCAGGTTGTGGTTGTTGTGGTTGTGCAGGCTGTGGTTGTGCAGGCTGTGGTTGTGAAGGCTGTGGTTGTGCAGGCTGTGGTTGTGCAGGCTGTGGTTGTGCAGGCTGTGGTTGTGCAAGCTGTGGTTGTGCAAGCTGTGGTTGTGCAGGCTGTGGTTGTGGAGGCTGTGGTTGTGCAGGCTGTGGTTGTGCAGGCTGTGGTTGTGCAGGCTGTGGTTGTGGTTGTGCAGGCTGTGGTTGTGCAGGCTGTGGTTGTGGAGGCTGTGGTTGTGCAGGCTGTGGTTGTGCAGGCTGTGGTTGTGCAGGCTGTGGTTGTGTCATCACACACACCACCTCATCCAAACCCATCTAACCAACCCTGCCAACCCAAACAAGTGAAGTCACAGGACACAGACAGGGAGAGACAGGCCACCAGCCACTGACTGTAACTGACAACTGACCAGCCCTGCCTTTTACAGCTCAGCCAGCCTGATGACACACTTTGGCACACCATCACATCCTGAAGACACACGCCATACACACGCACACACACCTCTGACCAACCCTCCTACAGCTTAGACAGCCCTGTAACACATGATGCCTGGGGCATCAGAGACGGGAGGCCTGAAAGGAGCATATTAGGTAACTGTCCCCACAGACCCTGTTAGTTGGAGGATATGAAATGGAGGGATATTCCCTGTGGGCTAAAGCTAAGAGTGTAACATACAGTGCATTTAGAAAGTATTCAGACCCCTTGACTTTTTCCACATTTTTGTTACAGCCTTATTCTAAAATTGATGAAATTGTTTTTCCCCCGTCATTAATCTACACACAATACCACATAATGACAAAGTGAAAACAGGTTTTTAGACATTTTTCCAAATGTATATATATATTTTTTTAACATCGCATTTAAGTATTCAGACCATTTACTCAGTACTTTGTTTGGGCTAGGGGGCAGTATTTTCACTTTTGAATGAAAAGCGTGCCCAGAGTAAACGGCCTAATACTCGGGCCCAGAGTCAAATATTTGCAAATGATAAGTAGATTTGGATAGAAAACACTCTAAAGTTTCCAAAACTGTTTGAATGATGTCTGTGAGTATAACAGAACTCATATGGCAGGCAAAAACCTGAGAAAAATACAACCAGGAAATGAAAATCTAGTGCCTGTAGTTTTTTCAAGTCCTTGCCTTTCTAACATACAGTGAGTTAGGGTTCATTTTGCACTTCCTAAGGCTTCCACTAGATGTCAACAGTCTTTAGAAAGTTGTTTGAGGATTTTGCTGTAAACACAGCCCGAACGAGAAGGCTGGGAATTAGGTGACTCAGAAAATCACATGCGTTCATTGCGCGCATTCACGTGAGAAGGGACCTGTGTTCCAAAACGTTTTCAAGACAATGCAACCGTCGGGTTGGAATATTATTGAAGTTTGAAGTTAAAATGGCCCTAAAGATTGATGCTATACAACATTTCACATGTTTGAACGAACGTAAATAGAACTTTTTTTAAAACTTTTCGTCGTGACATTTTCCTCGCGCATCCTACATTTTGAGTAGCTTACTGAACGTGCAAACACATGGAGTTATTTGGACATAAATTATGAACTTTATCGAACAAAACAACATTTATTGTGGACCTGGGATTCCTGGAAGTGCCTTCTGATGAAGATTATTAAAGGTAAGTGAATATTTCTAATGCTATTTATGCATTTAGATGACTCCAAAATGGCGGGTATCTGTAATTGCCTGATGTTTTTTTCTGAGCGCAGTACTCAGATTATTACAAAGTGTGCTTTCCCAATAAAGTTATTTTGAAATCTGTCAACGCGGTTGCATTCAGGAGATGTTAATCTATAATTCTTTGAATAACAGTTTAATATTTTATCAACGTTTATAATGAGTATTTTTGTAAATGGTTGTGCTGCTCCACCGGAGGTTTTGGAAGAAATATATCTGAACGTCACGAGCCAAGGTAAAATGGGGTTTTTGGATATAAATATGAACTTGATAGAACAAAAAATGCATGTATTGTCTAACATAATGTCCTAGGAGTGTCATCTGATGAAGATTGTCAAAAGTTAGTGCATAATTTTAGCTGGTTTTCTGCTTTTGGTGATGCTTGTCCTTGCATTGAAAATGGCTGTGTGTAATTTTTTGTCTATGTACTGTCCTAACATAATCTAACTTTATGCTTTCGCCGTAAAGCCTTTTTGAAATCGGACAACGTGGTTGGATTAAGGAGATGTTTATCTTTCAAATGGTGTAAAATAGTCGTATGTTTGAGAAATTTGAATTATGACATTTTGTTGTTTTCGAATTTGGCGCTCTGATTTTTCACTGGCTGTTGTATAGTGTGTCCCGCAGGTGGGACGGTAGCGTCCCACGTAGCCCATAGAAGTTAAAGCACCAATGGCAGCGATTACAGACTTGAGTCTTCTTGGGTATGACGCTACAAGCTTGGCACACCTGTATTTGGGGAGTTTCTCCCATTCTTCTCTGCATATCCTCTCAAGCTCCGTCAGGTTTGATAGGGAGAATCCCTGCACAGCTATTTTCAGGTCTCTCTCTCGAGATGTTCGATCGGGTTCAAGTCCGGGCTCTGGCTGGGCCACCCAAGAACATTCAGAGATTTGTCCCGAAGCTACTCCTACGTTGTCTTGGCTGTTTGCTTTGGGTCGTTGTCCTGTTGAAAGGTGAACCGTTGCCCCAGTCTGAGGTCCTGAGTGGTCTGGAGAAGGTGTTCATCAAGGATCTCTCTGTACTTTGCTCCGTTCATCTTTCCCTCGATCCTGACTAGTCTCCCAGCCCCTGCCGCTGAAAAACATCAATTTTAGAAGAAGGCTGTAACGTAACAAAATGTGGAAAAAGTCAAGAGGTCTGAATACTTTCCGAATGCCTTGATTCTGTCGGTCTCTGACTGTCACTTCCTATGTTACTCCAGGCCTCTCAATCTCTCTGACTGTCACTTCCTATGTTACTCCAGGCCTCTCAATCTCTCTGACTGTCACTTCCTATGTTACTCCAGGCCTCTCAATCTCTCTGACTGTCACTTCCTATGTTACTCCAGGCCTCTCAATCTCTGACTGTTTTGTTATTTTCTCTTCCTCCACCTCTTCTTTCGGTTTCTTTTGTTTTCATCTTCTTTCATTCATTCAGACCTTTCTCTGTCTCTCATTTCCTCTCTCTCCTTCACTCCACTCCCCCTCTCTTCTCTCCTCTCCTCTCCTCTCTCATGGGACTCTGTAAGATAAACAGAGGGCTTTCAGCAACAGCCTTGTGAAATACCTGTGGTGTGTTCAGATGAGAGTGTGGGAGAAATGCTGTCTCCTCCTCTCCATCTCTCCTTTCCTCTTCCTCCCCTCCATTTCTCCTTTCCTATCACAGGCCAATCACTCTCAGAGGAAAGAGCAGGTCCCCAGAGTTTGTCCCCTTTCCTTTTTCTATCCCTATGTCTACTTGCTGTCAAATCGTTTCGTTTTTTTCCACATACTGTATGGATTTCTGCATTGGTATTCCCTATAGACAAGAGTTTCACATGTTCATGCCGTACGTAGGTGGACAGCTACTGACTAGAAATATTACTTTTCTTGGAATTTGCAGTTTGTTCCACAACGTTGCCAGAGAGTTGGTAAAAAAAATATATAATTGCCAACACTTTAACTTTGAGGCAAAGACTATTTAAACCTTACATAAGCACTTATGACAGCTTATGACAGGTGACCATTACAACTGCTGATAGCAACATAACGAGCCTTCATCAAAAGAGCTGAAGTAAAACGTTGTCCAATCACGACCACCTAACATTTCCAGGTTACACCTACAGCCTCATTAAGAAGACCAAAGGGAACATGGGGACACTAACTCTGAAACATGGTCAACCTCCGGGCATGAAGAAGAAAACAGGCCTGGTCTAGCACTGAGTAGTGGGGCCTGGTCGTGCAGGCTGTGGCTGTAGTTGTGGTTGTGGTTGTGCAGGCTGTGGGTGTGCAGGCTGTGGTTGTGGTTATGCAGGCTGTGGTTATGCAGGCTGTGGCTGTGGTTGTGGAGGCTGTCGTTGTGCAGGCTGTGGTTATGCAGGCTGTGGCTGTGGTTGTGCAGGCTGTGGTTTTGCAGGCTGTGGCTTTGGTTATGCAGGCTGTGGTTGTGCAGGCTGTGGCTGTGGTTGTGCAGGCTGTGGTTGTGGTTATGCAGGCTGTGGTTGTGGTTATGCAGGCTGTGGTTATGCAGGCTGTGGCTGTGGTTGTGCAGGCTGTGGTTGTGTAGGCTGTGGTTGTGCAGGCTGTGGTTGTGGAGGCTGTGGTTGTGGAGGCTGTGGTTGTGCAGGCTGTGGTTGTGCAGGCTGTGGTTGTGCAGGCTGTGGTTGTGTCATCACACACACCACCTCATCCAAACCCATCTAACCAACCCTGCCAACCCAAACAAGTGAAGTCACAGGACACAGACAGGGAGAGACAGGCCACCAGCCACTGACTGTAACTGACAACTGACCAGCCCTGCCTTTTACAGCTCAGCCAGCCTGATGACACACTTTGGCACACCATCACATCCTGAAGACACACGCCATACACACGCACACACACCTCTGACCAACCCTCCTACAGCTTAGACAGCCCTGTAACACATGATGCCTGGGGCATCAGAGACGGGAGGCCTGAAAGGAGCATATTAGGTAACTGTCCCCACAGAGCCTGTTAGTTTGGAGGATATTCCCTGTGGGCTAAAGCTAAGAGGGAAATATACACTGACTCTGTCGGTCTGTCTCTCTGACTGTCACTTCCTATGTTACTCTAGGCCTCTCAATCTCTCTGACTGTCACTTCCTATGTTACTCCAGGCCTCTCAATCTCTCTGCTTGTTTTGTTCATTTCTTTCTCTACCTCCCTTCTCTTTTCGTTTCTTTTGTTTTCATCTTCTTTCATTCACTCAGACTTTTGTCTGTCTCTCTTTCACTTCTCTCCCCCTTCTCTTCCCTCTTCTCTCCCCTCTTCTCTTCTCTCCCCTCTTCTCTTCTCTTCTCTCCCCTCTTCTCTTCTCTTCTCTCCCCTCTTCTATTCTCTTCTCTCTTCTCTTCTCTCCCCTCTTCTCTTCTCTTCTCTCTTCTCTTCTCTTCTCTCTTCTCTTCTCTCTTCTCTCCCCTCTTCTCTTCTCTCCCCTCTTCTCTTCTCTCCCCTCTTCTCTTCTCTCCCCTCTTCTCTTCTCTTCTCTTCTCTCCCCTCTTCTCTTCTCTCCCCTCTTCTCTTCTCTTCTCTCCCGTAGGACTCTTGTAAGGTTTTTTTCCACCTTTATTTAACAAGGTAAGATAGTTGAGAACAAGTTCTCATTTACAACTGTGACCTGGCCAAGATAAAGCAAAGCAGTGCAACAAAAACAACACAGAGTTACACATGGAATAAACAAGCATATAGTCAATAACACAATAGAAAAAAAATAAAGTCCATATGCAGTGTATGCAAATGGCGTGAGGAGATGCGGCATAAATAAGCCATAGTAGCGAAGTAATTACAATTTAGCAGATTAATACTGGAGTGATAAATGAGCAGATGATGATGTGCAAGTAGAGATACTGGTGTCCAAAGAGCAGAAAAGTAAATAAAAACAATATGGGGATGAGGTAGGTAGATTGGGTGGGCTATTTACAGATGGACTATGTACAGCTGCAGCGATCAGTTAGCTGCTCAGATAGCTGATGTTTAAAGTTAGTGAGGGAAATGTAAGTCTCCAGCTTCAGTGATTTTTGCAATTCGTTCCAGTCACTGGCAGCAGAGAACTGGAAGGAAAGGCGGCCAAAGGAGGTGTTGGCTTTGGGGATGACCAGGTAAACAGAGGTCTTTCAGCACAGCCTTGTGAAATACCTGTGGTCTGTTCAAATGAGAGAGCGGGAGAAATGCCATCTCCTTCCCTCTCACAGGCCAATCACTGTGTGTATGGATTTCTGCATTGGTATTCCCTATAGACAACAGTTACACATGTTCATGCCGTATGTAGCAGAACAGCTACTGACTAGAAATTTTACTTTTCTTGGAATTTGCAGTTTGTTGCAGAACGTTGGCAGAGAGTTGGTAAAAAATATATTTAATTGCCAACACTTTAACTTTGAGGCAAAGACTATTTAAACCTTACATAAGCACTTATGACAGCTTATGACAGGTGACCATTACAACTGCTGATAGCAACATAACGAGCCTTCATCAAAAGAGCTGAAGTAAAACGTTGTCCAATCACGACCACCTAACATTTCCAGGTTACACCTACAGCCTCATTAAGAAGACCAAAGGGAACATGGGGACACTAACTCTGAAACATGGTCAACCTCCGGGCATGAAGAAGAAAACAGGCCTGGTCTAGCACTGAGTAGTGGGGCCTGGCCGTGCAGGCTGTGGCTGTGACTGTGGCTGTGTATGTGGCAGTGGCTGTGGTTCTGGCTGTGATTAGGGATGAATAGCGGGAACCAGGTTAATGAGATTTCCCGCTGAAACCCACTCCCTTTTCCCGGGATAAATAACTGCGAGAAACCGGTAAATGATTTCTATCGACATCATGAAGTGAAATTGAACTGTTAAATGATATGTCTAAATCTGGCTTCTCTATGGCCTTCTCACTGTCATCTGCACGATCAAACAGCAATGCTCAGGGTGGGGACAGACAGCACATCGTAGCATGGAGCACATTTCGCCATGGTAACTGTTTTTCTCCTGACAGGTGGGCCTACATTTGCTGCAGCATAGCCTACGCTACAGTAGTAAAAGGACTGAATGCACATCTAATTTACACATCTCCTTCTGGCATTTGGGGGACACCTCATTTTCTTTTTTGTAAAGATGCTTCATTTTTATTGTAGCTACAAATTTTTAAAACTGCCTGTCACTCGAATATCATTGCTTTAAATCAGAGCATACGAGAGAACTCTCTCGCAATCTCTCTAGATAGACGGATATACACACTACATAAGCAAAAGTATGTGGACACCTGCTCGTCAAACATCTCATTCCAAAATCATGGGCATTAATAAGGAGTTGGTCCCTCCTTTGCTGCTATAACAGCCTCCCTTCTTTTCCTAGAAGGCTTTCCACTAGTTGTTGGAACATTGCTGCAGGGACTTGCTTCCATTCAGCCACAAAAGCATTAGTGAGGTCTGGCATTTATGTTGGGCGATTAGGCCTGGCTCGCAGTCAGCGTTCCAATTCATCCCAAAGGTGTTAGATGGGGTTGAGGTCAGGGCACTGTGCAGGCCAGTCAAGTTCAACCACACCGATCTCAATAAACCATGTCTGTATGGACCTCGCTTTGTGCATGGGAGCATTGTCATGCTGAAACAGGAAAGGGCCTTACCCAAACTAAACTGTTGCCACAAAGATTGAAGCACAGAATTGATAGTGTCATTGTATACTGTAGCATTAAGAAAAAAACAGCACCAGACCATTATTCCTCCCCCAATAAACTTAACAGTTGGCACTATGCATTTGGGCAGGTATTGTTCTCCTGGCAACCGCCAAACCCAGATTCGTCTATTCAACTACCAGATGGTGAACCGTGATTCATCACTCCAGAGAATGCGTTTCCACTGTTCTAGAGTCCAATGGCAGCAAGCTTTACAACACTTCAGCAGACGCTTGGCATTGAGCATGGTGAGCTTAGGCTTGTGTGTGGCTGCTCGGCCATGGAAACCCATTTCATGAAGCTCCGGCCAACACTTATTGTGCTGACATTACTTTGGAACTCGGTAGTGAGTGTTGAAACTGAGGACAGACGATTTTT
The DNA here is from genome assembly GCF_965601325.2 of Salmo salar. NCBI lineage: Eukaryota > Metazoa > Chordata > Actinopteri > Salmoniformes > Salmonidae > Salmo > Salmo salar. Next base: position 76,782,953 of record NC_138310.1, read on the forward strand.
ACACCCTACGCGCTTCTGCACTTGCCGGTTGAATTCTGTGAGCTTGTGTGGCCTCCCACTTAACGGCTGAGCCGTTGTTGCTCCTAGACATTTCCACTTCACAATAACAGCACTTACAGCTGACCGGGGCAGCCCTGGAGGGCAGAAATTTGATGAACTGACTTGTTGGAAAGGTTGCATCCTATGACGGTGCCACGTTGAAAGTCACTGAGATCTTCAGTAAGGCCATTCTACTGCCAATGTTTGTCTATGGCTTTGTGCTCAATTCTATACACTTGTCAGCAACAGGTATGCTGAAAAAGCTGAATCAGCTAATTTTTAAGGGGTGTCCACATACTTTTGTATATATTGTTTGTGTGACTAGTGCCCTCACCAATTCATTGATATATACAGTACATTCAGAAAGTATTCATTTTTCTATATTTTGTTACGTTAGAGCCTTATTCTAAAATTGCTCAAATGTTTTCCTCATCAATCTTCACAAAATACCCCATAATGACAAAGCAAAAAAAGGTTAATAGAAATGTTTGTACATTTAAAAATAAAAAACAGAAATACCTTATTTACATAAGTATTCAGACACTTTGCTATAAGAAAGAAAACAAAAAAACAAGCCATGAGGTCGAAGGAATTATCCGTAGAGCTCCGAGACAGTATTGTCGGGGGCACAGATCTGGGGAAGGGTACCAAAAACGTACTGCAGCATTAAAGGACCCCAAGAACACAGTGGCTTCCACCATTCTTAAATGGAAGTAGTTTGGAACCACCAAGACTCTTCCTAGAGCTGGCCGCCCGGCCAAACTGAGCAATCGGGGGAGAAGGGTCAGGGAGGTTACTGTATATGGCCTCCTGGGCCATATACAGCATTCCTCAATGAGTTCCTTGAATTCCTATCGGACCTTGTAGTCATGGCAGATAATATTCACATTTTTGGTGACTTTAATATTCACATGGAAAAGTCCACAGACCCACTCCAAAAGGCTTTCAGAGCCATCATCGACTCAGTGAGTTTTGTCCAACATGTCTCCGGACCTACTCACTGACACAGTCATACTCTGGACCTAGTTTTGTCCCGTGGAATAAATGTTGTGGATCTTAATGTTTTTCCTCAAAATCCTGGACTATCGGACCACCATTTTATTACATTTGCAATCGCAACAAATAATCTGCTCAGACCCCAACCAAGGATCATCAAAAGCCGTGCTATAAATTCTCGGATAACCCAAAGAATGCCAGATGCCCTTCCAGACTCCCTCCACCTACCCAAGGACGTCAGAGTACAAAAATCAGTTATCCACCTGAGGAACTCAATTTAACCTTGCGCAATACCCTAGATGCAATCGCACCCCTAAAAACAAAAAACATTTATCATAAGAAACTAGCTCCCTGGTATACAGAAAATACCAGAGCTCTGAAGCAAGCTTCCAAAAAATTGGAACAGAAATGGCACTACACCAAACTGGAAGTCTTCCGACTAGCTTGGAAAGACAGTACCGAAGAGCCCTCACTGTTGCTCGATCATCCTATTTTTCCAACTTAATTGAGGAAAATAAGAACAATCCCAAATGTATTTTTCATACTGTCGCAAAGCTAACTAAAAAGCAGCATTCCCCAAGAGAGGATGGCTTTCACTTCAGCAGTGATAAATTCATGAACTTCTTTGAGGAAAAGATCATGATAATTAGAAAGCAAATGACGGACTCCTCTTTAAATCTGCGCATCCCTCCAAAGCTCAGTTGTCCTGAGTCTGCACAACTCTGCCAGGACCTAGGATCAAGGGAGACACTAAAGTGTTTTAGTACTATATCTCTTGACACAATGATGAAAATAATCATGGCCTCTAAACCGTCAAGCTGCATACTGGACCCTATTCCAACTAAACTACTGAAAGAGCTGGTTCCTGTGCTTGGCCCTCCTATGTTGAACATAATAAACGTCTCTCTATCCACCGGATGTGTACCAAACTCACTAAAAGTGGCAGTAATAAAGCCTCTCTTGAAAAAGCCAAACCTTGACCAAGAAAATATAAAAAACTATCGGCCTATATCGAATCTCCCATTCCTCCCAAAAATGTTTGAAAAAGCTGTTGCGCAGCAACTCATTACCTTCCTGAAGACAAACAATATATACAAAACGCTTCAGTCTGGTTTTACACCCCATCTTAGCACTGAGACTGCACTTGTGAAGGTGGTAAATGACCTTTTAATGGCATCAGACCGAGGCTCTGCACCTTAGTGCTGCTTTTGATACCATCGATCACCACATTCTTTTGGAGATATTGGAAACCCATATTGGTCTACACGGACAAGTTCTGGCCTGGTTTAGATCTTATCTGTCGGAAAGATATCAGTTTGTCTCTGTGGATGGTTTGTCCTCTGACAAATCAACTGTAAATTTCAGTGTTCCTCAAGGCTCCGTTTAGGACTACTATTGTTCTCACTATATATTTCACCTCTTTGTGATGTCATTCGGAAACATAATGTTAACATTCACTGCTATGCGGACGACACACAGCTGTACATTTCGATGAAACATGGTGAAGCCCCAAAATTGCCCTACCTGGAAGCCTGTGTTTCAGACATAAGGAAGTGGATGGCGGCAAATGTTCTACTTTTAAACTCGGACAAAACAGAGATGCTTGTTCTAGGTCCCAAGAAACAAAGTGATCTGTTTTATCTGACAATTAATCTTGATGGTTGTACAGTCGTCTCAAATAAAACTGAAAGACCTCGGCATTAATCTGGACCCTGATCTCTATTTCAACGAACATATCAAGACTGTTTCAAGGACCGCTTTTTTCCATCTACGTAACATTGCAAAAATCTGAAACTTCCAATCCAAAAATGATGCAGAAAAATGTATCCATGTTTTTGTCACTTCTAGGTTAGACTACTACAATGCTCTACTTTCCGGCTACCTGGATAAAGCACTAAATAAACTTCAGTTAGTGTTAAACACGGCTGCTGGAATCTTGACTAGAACCAAATAATTTGATCATATCACTCCAGTGCTAGCCTCTCTACACAGGCTTCCTGCTAAGGCAAGGGTTGATTTCAAGGTTTTACTGCTAACATACAAAGCATTACATGGGCTTGCTCCTACCTATCTTTCCGATTTGGTCCTGCCGTACATACCTACACGTACGCTACGGTCACAAGACGCAGGCCTCCTTATTGTCCCTAGAATTTCTAAGCAAACAGCTGGAGGCAGGCTTTCTCCAATAGAGCTCCATTTTTATGGAATAGTCTACCCATCCATGTAAGAGACGCAGACTCGGTCACAACCTTTAAGTCTTTATTGAAGACTCATCTCTTCAGTAGGTCCTATGATTGAGTGTCGTCTGGCCCAGGAGTGTGAAGGTGAACGGAAAGCCACTGGAGCAATGAACCGCCCTTGCTGTCTCTGCCTGGCCGGTTCCCCTCTCTCCACTGGGATTCTCTTACTCAAACCCTAATACATGGGCTGAGTCACTGGCTTACTGTTGCTCTTCCATGCCATCCCTAGGAGGGTTGCATCACTGACGTGATTTTCCAGTCCAGGTTGGCGCCCCCCCTTGGGTTGTACCGTGGGGGAGATCGTCGTGGGCTATACTCGGCCTTGTCTCAGGATGGTAAGTTGGTGGTGTGGGGGCTATGCTTTGGCAAAGTGGGTGGGGTTATATCCTGCCTGTTTGGCCCTGTCCGGGGGTATCATCGGACGGGGCCACAGTGTCTCCCGACCCCTCCTATCTCAGCCTCCAGTATTTATGCTGCAATAATTTGTGTCAGGGGGCTAGGGTCAATCTGTTATATCTGGAATATTTCTCCTGTCTTATCCGGTGTCCTGCATGAATTTAAGTATGCTCTCTCTAATTCTCTCTCTCTTTCTTTCTCTTTATCTCTCTCTCGGAGGACCTGAGCCCTAGGACCATGCCTCAGGACTACTTGTCCTGATGCCTCCTTGCTGTCCCCAGTCCACCTGGTCGTGCTGCTGCTCCAGTTTCAACTGTTCTGCCTGCGGCTATGGATCCCTGGCCTGTTCACCGGACGTGCTACCTGTCCCAGACCTGCTGTTTTCAACTCTGTAGAGACAGCAGGAGCTGTAGCGATACTCTGAATGATCGGCTATGAAAAGCCAACTGACATCTCCTGAGGCTCCGTGCCCCCCCCACGTGATTATTATTATTTGAACCTGCTGGTCATCTATGAACATTTGAACATCTTGGCCATGTTCTGCAATAATCTCCACCCGGCACAGCCAGAAGAGGACTGGCCACCCCTCATAGCCTGGTTCCTCTCTAGGTTTCTTCCTAGGTTCTGGCCTTTCTAGGGAGTTTTTCCTAGCCACCGTGCTTATACACCTGCATTGCTTGCTGTTTGGGGTTTTAGGCTGGGTTTCTGTACAGCACTTTGTGACATCAGCTGATGTAAGAAGGGCTTCTTAAATACATTTGATTGATTGATAGTGTCTTAACGACCGTTCCACAGGTGCATGTTCATTAATTGTTTATGGTTCATTGAACAAGCATGGAAAAAAGTGTTTAAACCCTTTACAATGAAGATCTGTGGAGTTATTTGGATTTTTACAAATTATCTTTGAAAGACAGGGTCCTGACAAAGTGATGTTTCACTTTTTGCTGAGTTTATATACATACATACACACACACACACACACACACACACACACACACACACACACACACACATACATACACAGACGCTGAACAAAAATAAACAAAACATACAACAATGCTGAACTACAGTTCATATAAGGAAATCAGTCATTTGAAATAAATAAATTAGGTCCTAATCTATGAATTTCACATGACTGGAAAGGGGCGCAGCCATGTGTTGGCCTGGGAGGGCATAGGGCCACCCACTGGGGAGCCAGACCCACCCAATCAGAATTTGTTTTTCCCCACAGAAGGGTTTTATCAGAGACAGAAGGGCTTTATTAGAGACAGAAGGGCTTTATTAGATACAGAAGGGCTTTATTAGAGACAGAAGGGCTTTATTAGAGACAGAAATGCTTTTTTTTTTTTTTTTGCTACCTCTGAACCTGGATGACTTGCCTTAATAGGAGGAACCATAAATTCTGCTCTGTATCAGAGAATTCTACAGGAGAATGTCAGACCATCCATCTGTGAGCTGAAGCTGAAGTGCAGCTAGGTCATGCAGCAAGATAATGATCCAAAACACACAATCAACACTACATCAAAATGGTTAAAAATCAAACTAATTTGACGTTTTGGAATGGCCTAGTCGAAGTCCAGACCTAATCCCAATTGAGATGTTGTGGCAGGACTTGAAACGAGCAGTTCATCCTTGAAAACCCAAAAATGTCATTAAGTAAAAAAAAAAAAATGGGCCCTATAATATACAAAAATTAAAATCACATTTGCTAGCCTATAATTGTAACTTTGTAGGACACGTACTGCACCAGCATTCCATGCTCTCTCCCAGCTTCATGGTCTGAACGAGGTGCGTAACTCCAGCTCATATAATACAGTATAATCCAATATAGTACAGTAATACAGTCCACGCTCAAAAAGATTACTGGAGCTTGTTTCATATATTTACCCAAGAGAGCATAGCTACATCTATGGGCTTTTGTGTTTTTCTGTCGTGTGATATGGACAGTAGCATACACAGTATATTATATATGCTGTTTTGGATAAGAGCACAATCATTTGGGTTTTTTGGGGGCTTGGGCTCATAAAATGTCTTCAATGTATGGCTCATAAAATGTCTTCAATGTATGGCTCATAAAATGTCTTCAATGTATGGCTCATAAAATGTCTTCAATGTATGGCTCATAAAATGTCTTCAATGTATGGCTCATAAAATGTCTTCAATATATGGCTCATAAAATGTCTTCAATATATGGCTCATAAAATGTCTTCAATATATGGCTCATAAAATGTCTTCAATGTATGGCTCATAAAATGTCTTCAATGTATGGCTCATAAAATGTCTTCAATGTATGGCTCATAAAATGTCTTCAATGTATGGCTCATAAAATGTCTTCAATGTATGGCTCATAAAATGTCTTCAATATATGGCTCATAAAATGTCTTCAATATATGGCTCATAAAATGTCTTCAATGTATGGCTCATAAAATGTCTTCAATGTATGGCTCATAAAATGTCTTCAATGTATGGCTCATAAAATGTCTTCAATGTATGGCTCATAAAATGTCTTCAATGTATGGCTCATAAAATGTCTTCAATGTATGGCTCATCATGCTCAGGTAGCACCAAGCTTGAATTTTCATGCTGATCAAAGCTCTAATCAAATCCAGACATATTTATATGATTTACAGTGTATGCTTTAGAATGACACTTCTGTTTTTGGCGTGAAATACCGGGTTACCTGGGAGAAAAGTGATTTATTCTCGGGATGGAACATTTGTTAAATACTGTGAGAATAGTCAATCCTAGTTGTGATAGTGGCTGAGGTTGTGGTTGTGGCTGTCAGATCCCAGATGGCAGGTAATAACTCAGGGGCTTTGTGAGGCGACAGAGGCATCGAAAGGTTCTAAATAGATTACTAGTGAGTGTGAAAAACTGCCAGGTCTCAGCCTGGTCCCCTGGTCTCAGAGAGCAGGTCTGTCTAACTCATCACACTGAACAGTGACCCCTCAGCCCCCCTCATCACACAGCCTGGGTTCACCTCCACCAGGGCACAGGGGAAAGGGATGAGGCTAGGACAGGGAGAGGGGGGTGGGGGGTGATGGTAGTGTGGGGATAGGGGGTGAGGCCAGAGAGATAAGATGTTAGGCAAAGGAGAGAGGGAAGGAGCTAGGAGGAGTTGAGGGAGAGAAGGGGTGAGGCAAAGGAGAAAGGTGGTGAGTGTGAAAGAGAGTGACAGGGAAAAAAAGAAGGGGCAATGTAATGAGGGTGTGGGAAAGTGACCTACGCAACAGAAGAAGAGGGGAGGGAAAGTAGGCCAGTCGGGTAGCTAAATGTGAAGAAAGGTGAGACAGAGGATGAGACGGGGGGGTGAAAGAGAGAGTGTGAGAGAGAGGTTGAGAGACGATGAGAGAAGGGGTGAGAGAGAGGTTTGAGAAAGGTTGAGAGAGGATGAGAGAAGGGGTGAGAGAGAGGTTTGAGAGAGAGGTTGAGAGAGGATGAGAGAAGGGGTGAGAGAGAGGGTGAGAGAGGGGGGTTGAAAGAGAGAGAGAGGATGAGCAAAGGGGTGAATGGGTGAGCGAGAGGGTGGGAGGGAGGTTGAGCGAGAGGGTGGGAGCGAGGGTGAGCGAGAGGGTGGGAGCGAGGGTGAGCGAGAGGGTGGGAGGGAGGGTGAGCGAGAGGGTGGGAGGGAGGGTGAGCGAGAGGGTGGGAGCGAGGGTGAGCGAGAGGGTGGGAGGGAGGGTGAGCGAGAGGGTGGGAGCGAGGGTGAGCGAGAGGGTGGGAGGGAGGGTGAGCGAGAGGGTGGGAGGGAGAGGTTGAGAGACGATGAGAGAAGGGGTGAGAGAGAGGTTTGAGAAAGGTTGAGAGAGGATGAGAGAAGGGGTGAGAGAGAGGTTTGAGAGAGAGGTTGAGAGAGGATGAGAGAAGGGGTGAGAGAGAGGGTGAGAGAGGGGGGTTGAAAGAGAGAGAGAGGATGAGCAAAGGGGTGAATGGGTGAGCGAGAGGGTGGGAGGGAGGTTGAGCGAGAGGGTGGGAGCGAGGGTGAGCGAGAGGGTGGGAGCGAGGGTGAGCGAGAGGGTGGGAGGGAGGGTGAGCGAGAGGGTGGGAGCGAGGGTGAGCGAGAGGGTGGGAGGGAGGGTGAGCGAGAGGGTGGGAGCGAGGGTGAGCGAGAGGGTGGGAGGGAGGGTGAGCGAGAGGGTGGGAGGGAGGGTGAGCGAGAGGGTGGGAGGGAGGGTGAGCGAGAGGGTGGAGGGAGGGTGAGCGAGAGGGTGGGAGGGAGGGTGAGCGAGAGGGTGGGAGGGAGGGTGAGCGAGAGGGTGGGAGCGAGGGTGAGCGAGAGAGTGGGAGGGAGGGTGAGCGAGAGGGTGGGAGCGAGGGTGAGCGAGAGGGTGGGAGGGAGGGTGAGCGAGAGGGTGTGAGCGAGGGTGAGCGAGAGGGTGGGAGGGAGGGTGAGCGAGAGGGTGGGAGGGAGGGTGAGCGAGAGGGTGTGAGCGAGGGTGAGTGAGAGGGTGGGAGGGAGGGTGAGTGAGAGGGTGGGGGAGATACATACTGTATCTCTACTACAATACATATAGTGCCGTGAAAAAGTATTTGCCCCCTTTCAGATTATCTATTTTTGCTTATTTTTTTATACTGAATGTTAGCAGATCTTCAACCAAAACCTAAATATTAGATAAAGGGAACCTCAGTTGACAAATAACAAAAAAAATATATAGTTATTTTATTTATTTAATTAACAACAGTTATGCAACACCCAATTGCCCTGTGTGAAAAAGTAATTATCCCCTCACACTCAATAAGTGGATGTCCCAGCTTTAGCTGCAATGACAGCAACCAAACGCTTCCTGTTGTTGTTGATCAGTGTTCACATCGCTGTGGAGGAATTTTGGCCCACTGTTGCATGCAGAACTGCTTTAAATTCAGCAACATGTGGGTTTTCCAGCCACAACATCTCAATTGGGATTAGGTCTGGACTTCGTCCAAAAGGCTATTATTTTGACTCATCTGTCCAAAGAAAATTCTTCCAAGAGTCTTGCTGATCATCCAGGTGCTTCTAGGTGCTTTCTGGCACCTTTCAAGTATATCTACAGTCAAGACTGTCTAAACCAGTGACATCTACAGCCAGCACTGTCTGTCTAAACCAGTGACATCTACAGCCAGCAATGTCTGTCTAAACCAGTGACATCTACAGCCAGCACTGTCTGTCTAAACCAGTGACATCTACAGCCAGTACTGTCTGTCTAAACCAGTGACATCTACAGCCAGTACTGTCTGTCTAAACCAGTGACATCTACAGCCAGTACTGTCTGTCTAAACCAGTGACATCTACAGCCAGCACTGTCTGTCTAAACCAGTGACATCTACAGCCAGCACTGTCTGTCTAAACCAGTGACGCATAAAGCCAGCACTGTCTGTCTAAACCAGTGACATCTACAGCCAGCACTGTCTGTCTAAACCAGTGACGCATAAAGCCAGCACTGTCTGTCTAAACCAGTGACATCTACAGCCAGCACTGTCTGTCTAAACCAGTGACATCTACAGCCAGCACTGTCTGTCTAAACCAGTGACATCTACAGCCAGTACTGTCTGTCTAAACCAGTGACATCTACAGCCAGTACTGTCTGTCTAAACCAGTGACATCTACAGCCAGCACTGTCTGTCTAAACCAGTGACATCTACAGCCAACACTGTCCGTCTAAACCAGTGAAATATACAGCCAGCACTGTCCGTCTAAACCAGTGAAATATACAGCCAGCACTGTACGTCTAAACCAGTGAAATATACAGCCAGCACTGTCCGTCTAAACCAGTGAAATATACAGCCAGCACTGTCCGTCTAAACCAGTGAAATATACAGCCAGCACTGTACGTCTAAACCAGTGACATCTACAGCTAGCACTGTGCGTCTAAACCAGTGAAATATACAGCCAGCACTGTGCGTCTAAACCAGTGACATCTACAGCCAACACTGTCCGTCTAAACCAGTGAAATATACAGCCAGCACTGTCCGTCTAAACCAGTGAAATATACAGCCAGCAGTGTCCGTCTAAACCAGTGAAATATACAGCCAGCACTGTACATCTAAACCAGTGACATCTACAGCTAGCACTGTCTAAACCAGTGACATCTACAGTCGTGGCCAAAAGTTTTGAGAATGACACAAATATTAATTTTCAAAGTTTGCTGCTTCAGTGTCTTTAGATATTGTTGTCAGATGTTACTATGGAATACTGAAGTATAATTACAAGCACTATGTCTAACACAACTACAAGGCTTTTATTGACAATTACATGAAGTTGATGCAAAGAGTCAATATTTGCAATGTTAACCCTTCTTTTTCAAGGCCTCTCCAATCCACCCTGGCATGCTGTAAATTAACTTCTGGGCCACATCCTGACTGATGGCAGCCCATTCTTGCATAATCAATGCTTGGAGTTTGTCAGAATTTGTGGGTTTTTGTTTGTCCATCCACCTCTTGAGGTTTGACCATAAGTTCTCAAGTTCTCGTGCTTCTACACCTGCATTGCTTGCTGTTTGGGGTTTTAGGCTGGGTTTCTGTACAGCACTTTGAGATATCAGCTGATGTAAGAAGGGCTATATAAATACATTTGATTTGATTTGATTAAGGTCTGGGGAGTTTCCTGGCCATGGACCCAAAATATCGATGTTTTGTTCCCCGAGCCACTTAGTTATCACTTTTGCCTTATGGCAAGGTGCTCCATCATGCTGGAAAAGGCATTGTTCGTCACCAAACTGTTCCTGGATGGTTGGGAGAATTTGCTCTCAGAGGAGGTGTTGGTACCATTCTTTATTCATGGCTGTGTTCTTAGGCAAAATTGTGAGTGAGCCCACTCCCTTGGCTAAGAAGCAACCCCACACATGAATGGTCTCAGGATGCTTTACTGTTGGCATGACACAGGACTGATGGTAGCGTTCACCTTGTCTTCTTCGGACAAGCTTTTTTCCGGATGCCCCAAACAATCAGAAAGGGGATTCATCAGAGAAAATGACTTTACCCCATTCTCAGCAGTCCAATTCCTGTACCTTTTGCAGAATATCAGTCTGTCCCTGATGTTTTTCCTGGAGAGAAGTGGCTTCTTTGCTGCCCTTCTTGACACCAGGCCATCCTCCAAAAGTCTTCGCCTCACTGTGCGTGCAGATGCACTCACACCTGCCTGCTGCCATCCCTGAGCAAGCTCTGTACTGGTGGTGCCCCGATCCCGCAGCTGAATCAACTTTAGGAGACGGTCCTGGCGCTTGCTGGACTTTCTTGGGCGCCCTGAAACCTACTTCACAACAATTGAACCGCTCTCCTTGAAGTTCTTGATGATCCGATAAATGGTTGATTTAGGTGCAATCTTACTGGCAGCAATATCCTTGCCTGTGTAGCCAATTTTGTGCAAAGCAATGAGGACGGCACGTGTTTCCTTGCAGGTAACCAAGATTGACAGAGGAAGAACAATGATTCCAAGCACCACCCTCCTTTTGAAGCTTCCAGTCTGTTATTCGAACTCAATCAGCATGACAGAGTGATCTCCAGCCTTGTCCTCATCAACACTCACACCTGTGTTAAAGAGAGAATCACTGATATGATGTCAGCTGGTCCTTTTGTGGCAGGGATGAAATGCAGTGGAAATGTTTTTGGGGAATTCAGTCCATTTGCATGGCAAAGAGGGACTTTGCAATTAATTGCAATTCATCTGATCACTCTTCATAACATTCTGGAGTATATGCAAATTGCCATCATACAAACTGAGGCAGCAGACTTTGTGAAAATTAATATTTGTGTCATTCTCAAAACTTTCGGCCACGACTGTACAACTAGCACTATGTCTAAACCAGTGACATCTACAACTAACACTATGTCTAAACCAGTGACATCTACAACTAGCACTATGTCTAAACCAGTGACATCTACAACTAGCACTATGTCTAAACCAGTGACATCTACAACTAGCACTATGTCTAAACCAGTGACATCTACAACTAGCACTATGTCTAAACCAGTGACATCTACAACTAACACTATGTCTAAACCAGTGACATCTACAACTAGCACTATGTCTAAACCAGTGACATCTACAACTAGCACTATGTCTAAACCAGTGACATCTACAACTAGCACTATGTCTAAACCAGTGACATCTACAGCCAGTACTGTCTGTCTAAACCAGTGACATCTACAACTAACACTATGTCTAAACCAGTGACATCTACAACTAGCACTATGTCTAAACCAGTGACATCTACAACTAGCACTATGTCTAAACCAGTGACATCTACAACCAGCACGTATGTCTAAACCAGTGACATCTACAGCCAGTACTGTCTGTCTAAACCAGTGACATCTACAGCCAGTACTGTCTGTCTAAACCAGTGACATCTACAGCCAGTACTGTCTGTCTAAACCAGTGACATCTACAGCCAGTACTGTCTGTCTAAACCAGTGACATCTACAGCCAGTACTGTCTGTCTAAACTAGTGACATCTACAGCCAGTACTGTCTGTCTAAACCAGTGAAATATACAGCCAGTACTGTCTGTCTAAACCAGTGACATCTACAGCCAGTACTGTCTGTCTAAACCAGTGACATCTACAGCCAGTACTGTCTGTCTAAACCAGTGACATCTACAGCCTGTACTGTCTGTCTAAACCAGTGACATCTACAGCCAGTACTGTCTGTCTAAACCAGTGAAATATACAGCCAGTACTGTCTGTCTAAACCAGTGACATCTACAGCCAGTACTGTCTGTCTAAACCAGTGACATCTACAGCCAGTACTGTCTGTCTAAACCAGTGACATCTACAGCCAGTACTGTCTGTCTAAACCAGTGACATCTACAGCCAGTACTGTCTGTCTAAACCAGTGACATCTACAACTAGCACTATGTCTAAACCAGTGACATCTACAACTAGCACTATGTCTAAACCAGTGACATCTACAACTAACACTATGTCTAAACCAGTGACATCTACAACTAGCACGTATGTCTAAACCAGTGACATCTACAACCAGCACGTATGTCTAAACCAGTGACATCTACAACCAGACACTATGTCTAAACCAGTGACATCTACAACCAGCACGTATGTCTAAACCAGTGACATCTACAACCAGCACGTATGTCTAAACCAGTGACATCTACAGCCAGCACTGTCTGTCTAAACCAGTGACATCTACAACCAGCACGTATGTCTAAACCAGTGACATCTACAGCCAGCACTGTCTGTCTAAACCAGTGACATCTACAACCAGCACTATGTCTAAACCAGTGACATCTACAACTAGCACGTATGTCTAAACCAGTGACATCTACAACTAGACACTATGTCTAAACCAGTGACATCTACAACTAGCACGTATGTCTAAACCAGTGACATCTACAACTAGCACGTATGTCTAAACCAGTGACATCTACAACTAGCACGTATGTCTAAACCAGTGACATCTACAACTAGCACTATGTCTAAACCAGTGACATCTACAACTAGCACTATGTCTAAACCAGTGACATCTACAACTAACACTATGTCTAAACCAGTGACATCTACAACTAGCACTATGTCTAAACCAGTGACATCTACAACCAGCACGTATGTCTAAACCAGTGACATCTACAACCAGCACGTATGTCTAAACCAGTGACATCTACAGCCAGTACTGTCTGTCTAAACCAGTGACATCTACAACTAACACTACTGTCTAAACCAGTGACATCTACAACTAGCACTATGTCTAAACCAGTGACATCTACAACTAACACTATGTCTAAACCAGTGACATCTACAACCAGCACGTATGTCTAAACCAGTGACATCTACAACCAGCACGTATGTCTAAACCAGTGACATCTACAGCCAGTACTGTCTGTCTAAACCAGTGACATCTACAGCCAGTACTGTCTGTCTAAACCAGTGACATCTACAGCCAGTACTGTCTGTCTAAACCAGTGACATCTACAGCCAGTACTGTCTGTCTAAACCAGTGACATCTACAGCCAGTACTGTCTGTCTAAACCAGTGACATCTACAGCCAGTACTGTCTGTCTAAACCAGTGACATCTACAGCCAGCACTGTCTGTCTAAACCAGTGACATCTACAGCCAGTACTGTCTGTCTAAACCAGTGACATCTACAACTAGACACTATGTCTAAACCAGTGACATCTACAGCCAGTACTGTCTGTCTAAACCAGTGACATCTACAGCCAGTACTGTCTGTCTAAACCAGTGACATCTACAGCCAGTACTGTCTGTCTAAACCAGTGACATCTACAGCCAGTACTGTCTGTCTAAACCAGTGACATCTACAGCCAGTACTGTCTGTCTAAACCAGTGACATCTACAGCCAGTACTGTCTGTCTAAACCAGTGACATCTACAGCCAGTACTGTCTGTCTAAACCAGTGACATCTACAGCCAGTACTGTCTGTCTAAACCAGTGACATCTACAGCCAGTACTGTCTGTCTAAACCAGTGACATCTACAGCCAGTACTGTCTGTCTAAACCAGTGACATCTACAGCCAGCACGTCTGTCTAAACCAGTGACATCTACAACCAGACACTATGTCTAAACCAGTGACATCTACAGCCAGTACTGTCTGTCTAAACCAGTGACATCTACAGCCAGCACTGTCTGTCTAAACCAGTGACATCTACAGCCAGTACTGTCTGTCTAAACCAGTGACATCTACAGCCAGTACTGTCTGTCTAAACCAGTGACATCTACAGCCAGTACTGTCTGTCTAAACCAGTGACATCTACAGCCAGTACTGTCTGTCTAAACCAGTGACATCTACAGCCAGTACTGTCTGTCTAACCCAGTGACATCTACAGCCAGTACTGTCTGTCTAAACCAGTGACATCTACAGCCAGTACTGTCTGTCTAAACCAGTGACATCTACAGCCAGTACTGTCTGTCTAAACCAGTGACATCTACAGCCAGTACTGTCTGTCTAACCCAGTGACATCTACAGCCAGTACTGTCTGTCTAAACCAGTGACATCTACAGCCTGTGATAATAGTGCCTTCAGAAAGTAAGTGATTAGATTCATCATTTTGCTCACAATGTAATTTCCCTTTATTTAAATTGAGTAACTCACAAAATTCTCAATGCACACTTAAAATGTATGACATACTAAAAGGGTGTGATTAGCTAATAAATCAAGGCGGTAACACCAGTGACAAAAAACGTAGGTACACATATTACATATACAGAAAGTATTCACACCCCTTGACTTATTCCCCATTTTGTTGTGTTACAGCCTGAATTCAAAATAGATTTAAAAAATAGAAACATGGGAGCACGTGATGCCGCGGAGCTGAACAGACGTTGACAAACCGAGCTCTTCAAAGTTTTCCTATTATTACCTAAATAACAACGTTGAAACAATATTCTAACATCGGCTGATAAATTGTCAAGTACTTACCTCCCCAAAGAGCCATGGACCTCCGACCGAGAGGCAAGAAGGACGACCAAAACGTTGTTGAATCCCAAGATAACGATAAACTCAGACGACAGTTCCAGACTGTTGCTCTCGGCAGGCTCGCATGCTGGCTACTCTCCATTCTTCCATCGATGACCTGAAATCCTCCATGAATGATCTCCTTCTGAGAACGACCGAGGCCGAGATGCGCATTAGCACAGTTGAGGATACCATCGCTCGACATGACCAGGTTCTGATAGAACTGCAGAAGGATAATGCCTACCTCAAAAACAAAGTAGACAAGATGGAGAACCAGAGCAGACGTAGTAATATCCGTGTGGTGGGATTGAAAGAGGACAGCGAGGGCCGTGACCCGGTCCGCTTCTTCACTTAATGGATGCCGGATGTCCTAGGCATAATCAACTTCACCAAGCCGCTGGAAATCGAACGCGCCCACAGAACATCAGCGCCGAAACCCCGGCCAGAGGAGCCCCCACGTGCAGTTCTGGTCAGGTTCCTCTGTTTCCAAGACAGAGAGAAGATACTGCAACTCGCAAGAGCCAAAGGGGACATCACCATCGATGGCAAGAGGGTCAGCCTTTTCCCGGATATGAGTGCCGATCTCGCCAGACGTCGCAAGCAGTTCAGACCTGCCGCCAATGCACTGAAGGAGAAGAACATCACCGCGGATGAAAGTTCAGTACAAAGGCCGATGCCATATCTTCAACACACCGGGAGAAGTGTTCACTTTTCTCAAAGAACCGAACCGCGTCTGAAAAACGGTCTCTCTGGGGGATAAGATCCAATTTGTTTGTTTTCTCTTATCTGGACTGAACTGCTGATATCTTCTTGGAATTTGGATCCGTTTACCCCGCTATCCGGTCGCTATAATTGATTTGTACATTTTCAACTAACCGTTTTTCCCCGGGGTGAGTTCTATTACATTTACAGGAGAGTATATTTTGGTTTAGTCAATATCCACTGGGCGAAGCAAATAAGTGGGCTTAGGCCCACCGCTTCCCCCCCATTTATGTTTCTCCTCTCCCGAAAAGAGACTCAAGCAGCCCTTACCGTGGGCAGTAAATATTCAGCCATAAATGTCTATTCACAACGTTTGTTTTGAACTTGGAGAGCTCGCAGGGTTTAGTTTACGCCAAGGTTTAGCTAGTAAGAGTAAGGTGGAAAGCGAGCAGCAACGTATCTCTACAAGTGGATTCATGTTTGATTGTTGGGATTGTTGTTTTAGTCTGACAATCGGGGTGGGTGGGTTTTTCCCCCCCTTTTTTTTCCATGTTTATTGTTGTTTCCTTCCTAAAGAGACACATAGGTCACTTCTGTGTTCAAACCAAAGTTGAAACGTTTCCTGACTATTTACATATGAGAGATTTCCATTCGGTTACATATTTGAAACCCAACCTATGCTTAATCCACTAAAATATGTCACATTCAATGTAAAAGGTCTTAACAGCCCGATTAAAAGGAAAAGAGTCTATACATACCTTAACCTCTATGGGTGTCCCACCTACTCAACAGCCAGTGTAATCCCGTGGCGCATTATTCAAATACCTTAGAAATGCAAAACCTTCAATTTTTCAAAAATATGACTATTTTACACCATTTTAAAGATAAGACTCTCGTTAATCTAACCACACTGTCCGATTTCAAAAAGGCTTTACAACGAAAGCAAAACATTAGATTATGTCAGCAGAGTACCCAGCCAGAAATAATCAGACACCCATTTTTCAAGCTAGCATATAATGTCACATAAACCCAAACCACACCTAAATGTAGCACTAACCTTTGATGATCTTCATCAGATGACAACCCTAGGACATTATGTTATACAATACGTGCATGTTTTGTTCAATCTAGTTCATATTTATATCAAAAACCAGCTTTTTACATTAGCATGTGACTAGCATGTGACTAGCATGTGACTAGCATTCCCACCGAACACTGCCGGTGAATTTACTAAATTACTCACGATAAACGTTCACAAAAAGCATAACAATTATTTTAAGAATTATAGATACAGAACTCCTCTATGCACTCGATATGTCCGATTTTAAAATAGCTTTTCGGTGAAAGCACATTTTGCAATATTCTCAGTAGATAGCCCGGCATCACAGGGCTAGCTATTTAGACACCCAGCAAGTTTAGCACTCATCAAAGTCAGATTTACTATAAGAAAAATGTTATTACCTTTGCTGTCTTCGTCAGAATGCACTCCCAAGGACTTCTACTTCAATAACAAATGGTGGTTTGGTCCAAAATAATCCATCGTTATATCCAAACAGCGGCGTTTTGTTCGTGCGTTCAAGACACTATCCGAAAGGGTAAATAAGGGTGGCGAGCATAGCGCAATTCGTGACAAAAAAATTCTAAATATTCCATTACCGTACTTCGAAGCATGTCAACCGCTGTTTAAAATCAATTTTTATGCCATTTTTCTCATAAAAAAGCGATAATATTCCAACCGGGAATCTGCGTTTAGGTAAACAGACAAAAGAAAAGAAAGCATTCGGTCGAAGCGGGCACGCGCCTAAGCCCATAGTACTCTGATCGGCCACTTGCCAAAAGCGATAAAGTGTTTCAGCCAGAGCCTGCCTCGATATCGTTCAGCTTTTTCCCGGGCTCTGAGAGCCTATGGGAGCCGTAGGAAGTGTCACGTTATTGCACAGATCCTCAGTCTTCAATAAAAAGAGCCAAGATGAAACACTACTTCTCAGACAGGCCACTTCCTGCATGAAATCTTCTCAGGTTTTGGCCTGCCATATGAGTTCTGTTATACTCACAGACACCATTCAAACAGTTTTAGAAACTTTAGGGTGTTTTCTATCCAAAGCCAATAATTATATGCATATTCTAGTTACTGGGCAGGATTAGTAACCAGATTAAATCGGGTACGTTTTTTATCCGGCTGTGTCAATACTGCCCCCTAGCCCTAACAGGTTAAGAAATTAAAGGCTGACATTGTGTTTCTACAAGAAACACATCTTACAGCCAGCGAACACAAGAAATTGAAGAGGGAATGGGTAGGACAAGTTTTTGCGTCGTCTTTTAACTCCAAAGCAAGAGGAACTGCAATTTTGATAAGTAGACGCGTCAACAACACCATCTCTGATCCCTCGGGCAGGTTTGTTTTGGTGCAGGGGCATATGTTTTCAGAGTCTTGGACCCTGTTGAATATTTATGCTCCTAACTTCGATAACCATATGTTTATACAGAATGTCTTCCTTCAGGTCGCTCAAGCACCACCAGGATGGCTACTGGTTGGAGGAGATTTTAATTTTAGTTTAGATACAGTTCTTGATAGGTCCTCTGATAAACTCTCCCTTCTTACCAAAGCCGCCAAGCTCACCATGTCATTCATGAAAGATCTTAATTTACTAGACATCTGGAGACAGTTGCACCCACAGGATAGGGACTACTCTTTTTATTCACACCCACACAAGACACACACACGCATAGATCACTTTTTACTATCGACCCAACTGTTTCATAGAGTGTTAGATATCGAGTATCTCCCCAGATTGCTTAGTGACCATTCTCCTCTGGTATTATCAATCTCTATTCCTACCAAGGTAAATGGAGCATATAGATGGAGACTAAATTCTACACTCCTAAAGCAACCTGAATTTTGTGCATTTATCAAAGAGCAGATCAATATTTTTACTTTGACAAACAAACCCTCTGCTCCTGACAGTTTCATTCTTTGGGACACATTGAAAGCCTATCTGAGGGGGCAGATCATTTCCTATACTAAAGGGTTGAAGAGAAAACACGGTGCGGAACTGAATGTCCTTGAATCTGAAATCTCCGAGCTAGAGAAAACCTACCAAAGAGGCCCGACTAAAGATCTATACAGGCTTTTGGTAAATAAAAAACTGAAATATAATATTCTGAACACATATCAAGCTGAGAGGGCCATCACTAAATCAAAACAGCGTTATTACGAGCTTGGAGAGAAAGCTCACAAAGTACTGGCATGGCAACTGAAAGCAGAGGAAAGTAAGAGGACAATTAATGCTATAGAAACTCTTACTAATGAGATATCTTTCGACCCTACCGAAATTAATAATACCTTTAAGAAATACTATGAAGACCTCTACACTTCCCAATCAAGCGATGAGCTATCAGAGATCGACTCCTTTCTCTCCTCTCTCAACTTCCCATGCCTGTCAGAGGAAGACAGAGAGCGCCTGAGTGAAAACTTCTCAGTTCCTGAATTGGTGGAAGCCATTAAATCCTTACCTTCTAATACATCTCCTGGGGAGGATGGCTTCCCTCCAGAGTTCTATAAAGAATTTAGGGAGCTGTTGGTCCCCTACCTTATGGAGGTACTTAAAAAAGCCGGGGAAGACAACTGCTTTCCAGAGTCTTTCTCTCAAGCAGTGATTACTGTAATCCACAAGAAAGGGAAAAACCCGCTAAAGTGCGCCTCCTATAGACCAATCTCTCTCCTTAACACAGATTGTAAACTGGTCACCAAGATGCTGTCTAAGAGACTGGAGTCATGTCTTCCCCTGCTCGTCAACCCAGATCAGACTGGCTTCATAATTAATAGACTGTCCTCCAATAATATCAGAAGGTTCTTTGATATAATTCACCTTGCTAACAAAAACAAAATACCTAGTGTCGCAGTCTCCCTCGACGCTGAAAAGGCCTTTGATAGGGTTGAATGGCCATACCACTTTCGCGTCTTGGAAAAGTTTGGTTTAGGTACTGTGTTTGTAAATTTGATAAAATCACTCTACAAATCTCCTAAAGCTAGGATTGCTACCAATGGGATTACTTCCTCCTCTTTCCCTCTCTATAAGGGGAACAGACAAGGTTGCCCAATTAGCCCCCACCTCTTTGCCCTCGCCATCGAACCGTTGGCTGAGGCTATTAGATCGTACCCTGACATACATGGCTTTGAGGTGGGCCCCCAGACCCATAAATTATCACTCTTTGCGGACGACCTTATCTTATTTCTAACAAACCCAGAACACTCCCTCTCTCACTTGCAGATCCTACTACAGTGTTATAGTTCTTTCTCTGGATATAAGGTTAACTTCGATAAAAGTGAAATCTTACCGTTGTCTGTCTTTGACCATCATACCATCAAGGACATTCTGTCCTGGCATTGTGCAAACTGCATGAGCTGTTCAGATGAGAGGGATTTATTTCCCCTAAATCCCCTCTATGGAACAATAGATTGATCCCTATGTTTTTCCAGAATAGTAACTTTAGACCATGGTCTGATAAGGGGATCACTCTTCTGGAACACTGTTATGAGGAGGGAGTTCTTATGTTTTTTGAACAGCTGAAACAGAAATACCACTTGTCTAACAGGGACTTCTTTAGCTACCTACAACTACGAGACTTTATTAGGGTGACTCTCAAGGGACAATGGAACCTACCTAAGATGTCACCTATTGAACAACTCTGCCATGCAGACCAACCACTATTCAAGACCATTTCCCGTGTTTACGATGCTCTTATGTCAGTACTAACACTGCCTGAGCTAGATAAACCCCGACTTAGATGGGAAAAAGATCTGGGTATTGATCTTGATGAGGGTCTATGGAGTGACCTATGCAGGGATGGTGTTACATCCACATTGAACTCCAGATACAGACTGATCCAGTTTAATTTCCTCCATCAGCTCTATATCACCCCATCTAGACTGCACAAGTTCAACCCTGATATCTCCTCCCTATGTTTTAGATGTGGCTCAGATGAAGGAACATTCCTCCATTCCACTTGGCAGTGTTCAAAACGACACGGTTTCTGGCAGGGGGTATGCGATACCATATCCTCAATCCACGGGGTTTCATTCCCTTTAGACCCGGAGGTCTGTCTACTGGGTAACTTTACTAACACCAATCTTAGGCAAAGTCATACTATAAAGCTAACAGAAATATTGCTAGCGATTGTCAAGAAATGTATTGCCTTGAAATGGAAATCGGATTCCTTCCTGCCAGTTGCAATGTGGCTATCGGAAGTTAATAGTTGTATCCCACTGGGGAAAATCACTTACTGCTTGAGGAATAAGTTAAAAACATTTTACAGAATTTGCCAACCTTTTATTGACTATATGGAGAATCTCCCCTCACATCACATTGATTGAATCTCTATATAATTCTTATATAATGTTTCACACATAATGTATAATATGTAGCTTACGGCAGGTGACCATATGATTCAATGTCTCATTATTATTATTTTTTATTTTACTCTTTATTATGACTTATGTATCATGTATGTTTTTTATGTATTATGTATGTCCGTATATATAATTGTAATGTTTTTATTATGCTCGTCTGTTACCGTCACTTTGTCCTTTGTTGTCTAACATATTTTCACTTTTGTTTTGAATGTTCTTAATTGGAAAATGCTTATATATATTTGTTTTTAAACATCTCACCCATCTACCAATAATACCCCATAATGACAAAGTCTACAGTTTAGTCACTTAGCAGACGCTCTTATCCAGATCGACTTACTGTAGGGAGTGCATACATTTTCATATTTGTTCATACTGGTCACCCATGGGAATCAAACCCACAACCCTGGCATTGCAAGTGCCATGCTCTACCAACTGAGCTACACAAGTGAAAATATGTTTGTATACACTTTAGCAAATTTATTGAAATACAGAAATATCTAATTTACATAAGTATTCACACCCCTGAGTCCCTACATTGTAGAAGCACCTTTGGCAGTTTTCTAGGTAAGTCTAAGAGCTTTCCACACTTGGATTTTGCAACATTTTCCCAATTAAAATTCTTCAAGCTCTGTCAAATTCATTGTTTATCATTGCTAGACAACCATTTTCAGGTCTTGCCATAGATTTTCAAGTTGATTTAAGTCAAAACAGTAACTCGGCCATTCAGGAACATTCACTGTCTTCTTGGTAAGCAACTCCCGTGTAGATTTGGCCTTGTGTTTTAGGTTATTGTCCTGCTGAAAGGTGAATTCATCTCCCAGTGTCTGGTGGAAAGCAAGCAACCAGATTTCCTCTAGGATTTTTGCCTGTGTTTAGCTCCATTCAGTTTCTTTTTTATCCTGAAAAACTCCTTAGTCCTTAACGATTACAAGCATACCCATAACATGATGCAATCATGCTTGAAAAACAACCACAATGCTTGAAAATATAGAGAGTGGTACTTAGTAACATGTTGTATTGGATTTGCCCCAAACAAAACACTATGCATTCAGGGCAAAAAGTTAATTGCTTTGCTGCATTTTTTGCAGTATCACTTTAGTGCCTTGTTGCAAACAGGATGCATGTTTTGGAATATTTTGATTCAGTACAGGCTTCCTTCTTTTTACTCGGTCAATTAGGTTAGTATTGTGGAGTAACTACAATTTTGTTGATCCATCATCAGCTTTCTCCTATCACAGCCATTAAACTCTGTAAATGTTTTAAAGTCACCATTGGCCTCATGGTGAAATCCTGAGCAGTTTCCTTCCTCTCCGGCAACTGAGTTTGGAAGGACGCCTGTATCTTTGTAATGACAGGGTGTATTGATACACCGTTCAAAGTGTAATTAATAACTTAACCATGCTCAAAGGGATTTTCAATGTCTTTTTTTACCAATCTACCACTAGATGCCCTTCCTTGCGAGGCATTGGAAAACCTCCCTGGTCTTCGTGGTTGAATGTGTGTTTGAAACATACTGCTCGACTGATGGACCTTACAGATAACTGTATATGTGAGGTTCAGAGATGAGGTAGTCATTCAGAAATCATGTTAAACACTGCTATTGCATGAGTCCATGTGACTTGTTAAGCACATTGTTACTACTGAACTTATTTAGGCTTGCCATAACAAAGCAGTTGAATACTTGTTCACTCAAGACATTTCAGCTTTTCATTTTTTATTAATTCGTAAAACTTTCTAAAGACATAATTCCATTTTGACACAATGGGGTATGTTTTGTAGTCCAGTGAATATTTTTATTTTTTTAAATGTTATACATTTTAAATTAAGACGTAACACAACAACATGTGGAAAAAAGGGGTGTGAATATGTTCTGAAGGCACTGTATCAATGACCAGAGGGTTAGGTGCAGAAAATCTAAATTTGGAGGAAAATAGTTCCCCTGAGGCGTGGACATCTAGATAAACACACCTTTCTACTAGAGAGAGAAACACTCTGACACGAGAGAAAGGCACCCTCCATTTCTAAACGTCAGGCTAAATAATGCAGGGAACAGAGACTACTGAGGCGGAGCTTCGTCCGAGTCAGTCCCGGCATGCTATTTTGGAACTATTTTTTCATATTGCTGTGAAGTTATTTTATTTGTATTGTTGTTTTGTTGAGTCATTACCAGCTGTGTCAGGTTCAGGTGTTGGGAAGATGCCCAGAGGGTTTTCAATCCAGACACACTATCAACGACAAACATCAGTTGGAATAGAACCTTCAACCACAGAGGATATACATCAGAACTATTGGACTGAACTCAACCTCTACTTGTTTGAAACAGGTTGAAAGACATTTGAAACAAGTCAATGATGGCTATAATGATGGCCTATGAATCCTCTGAATCAACATGTCTCTATGGGTTGAGGCTGAGGTCAACCACACAGCCTAAAGCAGCCAAAGACAGGTACATGTCATACTCTATGTACCCTTTCTCACTGGGAAGGCACTCTATTAGATTTCAACCGCAAACCACACACACACACACACACATCATATATATATATATATATATATATATGTGTGTATGTGTGTGTGGACATGTTTAACTATTCTTGTGGGGACCAGAAGTCCTGAATTGTGTGTCTCCACAAGGTTAGCTGTACAACACTGTGTGTGTGCGTGTGCGTGTGTGTGTGTGTGTGTGCGCGAGTAAGGAGTGGAGGGTGATAGCCTCATGAAAGTCTAGCTTTGAGACCGATCCCCACTGGCGTGATGAGCTTAGTACACTTTGAATAGACCTCAACTTAGAGCAGACTTGTCAAAGGCCTTGATTCTAGTCCTCCATATTGATTTATCAAGCTAAATTACACAGTGCCTTCGGAAAGTATTCAGACCCCTTGACTTTTTCCACATTTTGTTATGTTACAGCCTTATTCTAAAACTGAATAAATCCTCCCCCCCCCCCCAATCTACACACAATACCCCATAATGACAAAGCAAAAACAGGTTCAGACATTTTTGCACATTTATTACAAATAAACTGAAATATTCCATTTACATAAGTATTCAAACCCTTTACTAGGTATTTTGTTAAAGCACCAATGGCAGCGATTACAGCATTGAGTCTTCTTGGGTATGATGCTACAAGCTTGGCACACCTGTATTTGGGGAGTTTCTCCCATTCTTCTCTGCAGATCCTCCCAAGCTCTGTAAGGTTGGATGGGGAGCGTCGCTGCTGAGCTATTTTCAGGTCTCTCCAGAGATGTTCGATTGGGTTCAAGTCCAGGCTCTGGTTGGGCCACTCAAGGACATTGAGACTTGTCTCGAAGCCACTCCTGTGTTGTCTTGGCTGTGTGCTTTGGGTCGTTGTCCTGTTGGAAGGTGAACCTTTGCCCCAGTCTGAGGTCCTGAGAGCTCTTGATCAAGGATCTCTCTGTACTTGCTCCATTCATCTTTGCCTTGATCCTTACTAGTCTCCCAGTCCCTGCCGCTGAAAATCATCCCCACAGCATGACGCTGCCACCACCATGCTTCACCATAGGTATGGGGCCAGGTTTCCTCCAGATGTGATGCTTGGCATTCAGGCCAGAGTTCAATCTTGGTTTCATCAGACCAGAGAATCTTATTTTTCATGGTCAGAGTCTTTAGGTACCTTTTGGCAAACTCCAAGTGGGCGGTCATGAGCCTTTCACTGAGGAGTGGCTTCCGTCTGGCCACTCTACCATAAAGTCCTGATTGGTGGAGTGCTGCAAAAATGGTTGTCCTTCTGGAAGTTTCTTCCATCTCCACAGAGGAAGTGACCATCAGGTTCTTGGTCACCTTCCTGACCAAGGCCATTCTTCCAGATTTCTCAGTTTGGCCGCATGGGCAGTTCTAGGAAGAATCTTGGTGGTTCCAAACTTCTTCCATTTAAGAATGATGGAAGCCACTGTGTTCCTGGGGACCTTCAATGCTGCAGAAATGTGTTGGTCCCCTTCCCCAGATCTGTGCCTCGACACAATCCTGTCTCGGAGCTCTACGGACAATTCCTTCGACCTCAAGGCTCGTTTTTTGCTCTGACATGCACTGTCAACTGTGGGACCTTATATGACAAGTGTGTGCCTTTCCAAATCATGTCCAATCAATTGAATTTACCACAGGTGTGCTGCAATCAAGTTGTTGAAACATCTTAAGGATGATCAATGGAAACAGGATGCACCTAAGCTCAATTTCAAGTCTCATAGCAAAGAGTCTGAATACTAATGTAAATAAGGTATTTCTGTTTATTATTTTTAATACATATGCTAAAATCTCTAAAAACATGTTTTCACTTGTCATTATGAGGTATTGTGTGTAGATTGATGAGGAACATATTTTTATTCAATCCATTTTAGAATAAGGCTGTACGTATCAAAATGTGGGTCTGAATACTTTCCTAATGCACTGTAGAGAGGAGAAGTGGTCAGGTTGGGGTGCCAGAGTGGGCCTGTCTAACACAGCTGACTGGACTATACACCCTGGAGGACATACTAATGAATGCATGCGCATGTGCTTGAGCGTGTTAGGTGAAGGGAAGGCCTCAGGCTCCTGAGGAGAAAGTGCGTGCGTGCGTCCATCTCCTATTCTTCCAACACCCTCCAGATTCGAAAACTCCACAGTCCACTAGCAGGTTAGGCTTAAGGCAACAGTCTATTAGTAAGCTAGAAGTCTCCTCCAGTCATACAGGTGGTACGTTGTTTTATCAGTATCTATTAAGACCCCAGAAGCACTGAATTACAGACTTACACTGATATATACACACACATTCATTTTGACTTTGATACCGACACCAGGTTTAGTATTACAACACACGACAGTGAAGTTCTATCAATACATTATCCCAGGGGAAAAACATACTGACACTAAAATCCCCAGTTATGTTTTCGCTGACCTCCTACAGAGACTAAAGCTTAGAGTGTGAGAGGAGAACTCTTCTTCCTGGCGTGACTACCAACACAACAAAAGCCTTTTATATGACCATTTTATAGCGCAATTATACTGAGCATGCTATGCTTGTTATGATCCAGGCACCATCATCACTATTTAATGATTACAACAACAAAAACAAACTATGAAGGTCCAGCAATCAACATACTGGCCTGCTGCTCTTCTTTGGCAGTTCTTAAAAATGGACTGCTCAAACAAACACTTATAACCCCCTCTACTGTGTGAGCATATACCAAGTACAAGTCCATCTTTCTAAAAACCTCCTGTAGGACATTCAGTATTTACCCACCCAGTTCAGCAACGAGGACCGGGTTCTCACTAATCAGCCAGGCAGTTCAGCACCGTGGACAGGGCTCTAACTATTCACCCACCCAGTTCAGCACCATAGAGAGGGTTCTGACTAATCACCAAGACAGATCAGCACCGAGGACCAGGTTCTCACTAGTCAGCCAGGCAGTTCAGCACCATGGATAGGGATCCTGGTAACTACAAGGCAGAGTGTGGAGTTGGTGTTCCTCCCTCCCTCTCTCCACATTCAGCCCTTGAGATCAGATGCCGGCCTTTGACCGAGAACAGAAAAAGAAAGACAGAACACTATAGAAGAACAGTTACCTAGGAAACAGCTTTGAAGCTGTACCAACGTGGAGAGCTGCAATGTTCAAACGGTAATGACTGATCAATAAGAAGATTATTTTGGGATGTTCTGTCTGGCTGTTGGAGTGTAGGTAAAGTTCAATACCTGAAGAACTTCAACACATCTCGTCTTTGTGTGTTTATACATACTGTATGTCTGAACTGCCTGATAGTCTCTCTCTCTCTGTGTGCGTGTGAAGGCCGATACAGCATATTAGTCTTGTCACCATACCAGAATGTTGACACCAATACCAGGTTTAGTATCACGATACTCGATATGAAAACGATACAACAAAACAAGGCGTCCCAGCCAAAGTCACATAATGGCACTTGATCTAGACAGACACACTCAGCTACTGCTCTGTTAAATCGTTGGGCATCTTTTGAGTTCAACATTATTACATGTGAAAATGTTTATGTCTATTTTTTTAGAGACAGAAACTGGGTAAATCAAGGTGCAGCCTAAGTCTATTCACAATACAGGTGAATGCATTTTATTCAATAGGAATGTGTGCATTGAGTTTTTGAACTTGTATTAGCTGATGACAAAACACTCCCTTCCCTTTAGGACTTACTTTATAGGAAACTGCTATGAGAACATATTTTATTGTACTGATCAAGAACATTCGCATGGAAGAAGCAATCCCCTCTATTATCAAAGTGTATGCTGTCTCTTTAAGAAAGTAATGAGATCATTCACATGGCAGAATGTGGCTGTGGAATTTGACTTTGTGGCTATCTAATCTAGTATAAACCAGATGGGAGGGAGACGAAGACGTTCATTCCTTTTCGGTGGCACAGGGAGAAAATGGGACGTTTTTGGTGGCAATCAGCATATTTTGCATTATGGTTTGCATTTTATCACAAACAAAGCACTAGGGTAGGGAACTGAAAGCTACCGGTATCGTCTTGCATTGTGAAAGCGTTCTAGCATGTATGGACATTGTTTTGCGAACAGTTTCAACATATCGTGTAGCATTATTCAAACGTTTTAACTTCTGTCCATCATGAGTACGGAGCTAATGGGGCCCAGACAGCTCTAGCAATGAATGCCTAAGTGGAGCAGCCACTTTACTCTCCACACTATAAAAGGGTCTGTGCTGATACAGACTTGATCCTCTCAATCATGTGAGACACATTTGACAGAAGTACCGAACATAACAAAAATTATAGTACCCAACCGGGGGTTTTTTGTATCAAAAAAGTACCAAAGTTTCAATATACCTTGCAACACTACAGTATATAATAATATACTGTAGTGGGATAATAATATTGATGTATGTTGCTTTTCTCCTAGAGAAGGGTGGTGGAGCTCATTACATATTGAAATGTTTCCTCTTCCCCCACACACCTGCTCTGCCCATCTGGTACAGGCTGCCACCAGCCCCGGGGAGGAGAGGGGGAAAGATGAGACAGGCAGGGAGAATCCCTGAAACCTTTTTCTCTTTTCTGCAGCGCAAAACAACAGTACAAAGAAATAGAAGTCCCTAGATATCACCTCAGTCTAGATATGTCCCTCTGATGCTCGCTCTTGGTGTGTTTGTCAGTGTGTCTGTCAATGAGGTGTGTGTGTTTGGAAAAAGCAAGCAAAGCCTTTTACTTCCCTTCTTAGCTAACAAACCAGTTGAGACAAAGGTCACTTTAGTACTAATATCTGCCAGTTGGCCTGTTGACTGGTGTTTAATGTCTCGTAATGACAACATTTCTGCTCTGGTGATTACAAAGAGAACCTTATTACACGCGTCATAACAAAGCTGAACCAATGAAGCACAGTGACTCTTAGCCTTTTGCAGTAAACAAAAAAGTTTAGAGGTAAGTAACTGAGGAAAGTCACAGAGTAAATATGACATCATCCCAACATTAATGCCCACATCCACAAATGTTCTACAACAGACACAATATCAAACTACACAAAGTAAATTCCAGGCCCAGTTCACAACTCCTCACAACCCTCACTGTACTCTCACAGTAGAGTACTGGGTCAGACAGACAGTCCTTCACAGCGGAGGTGAACTTAACACTCCCCCCCCATCCGCTTTGCTCTGCTGTTCATTCACAGAGTAGATAAAGTCTCTCTTTCATATGCGAGTGCATGCATGAGTGCATGCATTAGTGCATGTGAGTCGACATCTGTGTGTGTGTGCATAAGTACGTGTGTGTGCAGAAGTACGTGTGTGAAGTACGTGTGTGTAGGGGGAGATAGTGACATCCAGAGCATGTGTTAGCAGGGAAGCCTGCGTCGTGTTGGAACCAGAGGCAGATGGAGAAAAGCAGCAAAATTAGCTGCAGAGCGGAGGTGGGTGTTTTCCATAAAGATTACACGTGGCCGGATTAGTAATGTCTGTTTTCTGTCAATTATGTTTGTTGCCGGGCACATTACTAAGAGCGAGGCCCAGACCTTGTGCTCTTCCATCGAGGCGCACACACATGTACACGCGTCAGAATGTCCAACTCGCTTCTATGTTCAGACTCTGTTCAGGCAGACAGAAAAATAAACTGAAAGAAACACGCAAAGACAGCCAAAGGTAGAGATAGACTGAAAGAGAGACTGAAAGACACCCAAAGATAGAGCGAAAGAGGCACTCACATACACAAAGACAGAGAACTTAGACAAGGTTAGAGTGATAAAAATACACACACAACTCATACCAAAGTACAGATACACATGCACATGAAACCACACGAGCACACACACAAGGTGAGCGCTACACACTGCCAACAGAATCTGGAGTGTTGGTCCAAGCTAACTTTATCATCCCAAGAAGGGGAGGGGGCAAGAGAGAGAGAGACCTCACATCTAATCCCGGCCCATTATCATCATCCTCCCAGCAGACAAAGACATACAGGCAGTCAGTTCATCAGACACCTTACCTACTCAATACCCTCTTTTAATTAAAACAATACATATTGTTAGCCCATACATCTGAGAGCTGCCAAGGTACATGTAGGGAAATCAAATCCCAGTATCGGAGGTTTGCAGGAGCAGTGAGATAGCCCTTCTTCTAAGTTTCATTCCGGGGAAACTTATTATAAACGGCACGCATATGGCATTTCTCAGAATCCTGATTTCATTAGACTGGCATACAGTACCAGTCAAAAGTTAGGATACACCTACTCATTCAAGGTTTTAATGTACCTTTACTATTTTCTACATTGTAGAAAAATAGTGAAGACATCAAAACTATGAAATAACGCATATGGAATCATCTAGTAACCAAAAAAGTGTTAAACAAATCTAAATATATTTTATATTTGAGATTCTTCAAAGTAGCCACCCTTTGCCCTGATGACAGCTTTGCACATTCTTAGCATTCTCTCAACCAGCTTCATGAGGAATGCTTTTCGAACAGTCTTGAAGGAGTTCCCACATATGTTGAGCACTTGTTGGCTGCTTTTCCTTCACTCTGCTGTGCAACTCTTCCCAAACCATCTTAATTGTGTTGAGGTCTGTGATTGTGGAGGCCAGGTCATCTGATGCAGCACTCCATCGCTCTCCTTCTTGGTAAAATAGCCCTCACACAGCCTGGTGGTGTGTTGGGTCATTGTCCTGTTGAAAAACAAATGATAGTCCCACTAAGTGTGAAACAGATTGGATGGCATATCACTGCATAATGTTAAGGTAGCCATGCTGGTTAAGTGTGTCTTGAATTCTAAATCAATCACTGACAGTGTCACCAGCAAAGCACCCCGACACCATCACACCTCCTCCTCCATGCTTCACGGGGGAAACTACACATGCGGAGATCATCCGTTCACCTACTCTGCATCTCACAAAGACAAGGCGGTTGGAACCAAAAATCTCAAATTTGGATTCATCAGACCAAAGGACAGATTTCCTAAGGTCTAATGTCCATTGCTCGTTTTTCTTGGCCCAAGCAAGTCATCTTATTATTGTTGTCCTTTAGTAGTGGTTTCTTTGCAGCAATTCGACCATGAAGGCCTGATTCACGTAGTCTCCTCTGAACAGCTGATATTGAGATGTGTCTGTTACTTGAACTCTGTGAAGCATTTATTTGGGCTGCAATTTCTGAGGCTGGTAACTCTAATGAACTTATCCTCTGCAGCAGAGGTAAGTAACTCTGGGTCTTCCTTTCCTGTGGCGGTCAACATGAGAGCCAGTTTCATCATAGAGCTTGATGGTTTTTGTGACTGCACTTGAAACTTTCAAAGTTTTTGAAATGTTCCATATTGACTGCCCTTCATATCGTAAAGTAATGATGGACTGTCGTTTCTCTTTGCTTGTTGAGCTGTTCTTGCCATAATATGAACTTGGTCTTTTACCAAATAGGGCTATCTTCTGCATACCACCCCTACCTTGTCACAACACAACTGATTGGCTCAAATGCATTAAGAAGGATAGAAATTCCACAAATTAACTTTTTACAAGCCACACCTGTTAATTGAAACACATTCCAGGTGACTACCGATTGAAGCTGGTTTAGAGAATGCCTAGAGTGTGCAAAGCTGTCATGGCAAAGGGTGGCTACTTTGAAGAATCTCAAATATAAAATATATTTTGATTTGTTTAACACTTTGTTGGTTACTACATGATTCCATATGTGTTATTTCATGGTGTTGATGTCTTCACTATTATTCTACAATGTAGAAAATACAGAAAAACCCTTGAATGAGTAGGTGTGTCCAAACTTGACTGGTACTGTTCACTGGAGTTTAATAGAGTTAAAATAATATTGGTGTTTATGAAGGGGTGAAAGAGCACAAAGAGAGACACGTGCCCATTTTTCATACCTACCTTTCACTGCCACACCCACACTTTTTACATTTACATTTTAGTCATTTAGCAGATGCTCTTATCCAAAGCGACTTACAGTAGTGAGTGCATACGTTTTCTTGCTTTTTCATACTGGTCCCCCATGAGAATTGAACCCAAAACCGTGGCATTGCAAGCACCTTACTCTACCAACTGAGACACACACACACACACACACACACACACACACACACACACACACACACACACACACACACACACACACACACACACACACACACACACACACACACACACACACACACAGTGAGAGAGAAACCTTGCTGTAACACCCTGTTCCATGGTATGTTTTATGTGTCTTAGGTTTGATCAACGGCAGGGTGACAAGGCAAATAAAACAACGGGTCTCACTGGGGCCATAAACCATGAAAAAACAGGTCCCCACAACTCCACACCACCAAGAGAACATCACTGTATATACACTACTCTAACACCACCAAGAGAACATCACTGTATATACACTACTCCACACCACCAAGAGAACATCACTGTATATACACTACTCCACACCACCAAGAGAACATCACTGAATATACACTACTCCACACCACCAAGAGAACATCACTGTATATACACTACTCCACACCACCAAGAGAACATCACTGTATATACACTACTCCACACCACCAAGAGAACATCACTGAATATACACTACTCTAACACCACCAAGAGGAGAACATCACTGAATATACACTACATTAACACCACCAGGAGAACATCACTGTATATACACTACTCTAACACCACCAAGAGAACATCACTGAATATACACTACTCTAACACCACCAAGAGGAGAACATCACTGTATATACACTACTCTAACACCACCAAGAGGAGAACATCACTGTATATACACTACATTAACACCACCAAGAGAACATCACTGAATATACACTACTCTAACACCACCAAGAGGAGAACATCACTGTATATACACTACATTAACACCACCAAGAGAACATCACTGAATATACACTACTCTAACACCACCAAGAGGAGAACATCACTGTATATACACTACATTAACACCACCAGGAGAACATCACTGAATATACACTACTCTAACACCACCAAGAGGAGAACATCACTGTATACACACTACTCTAACACCACCAAGAGAACATCACTGTATACACACTACTCTAACACCACCAGGAGAACATCACTGAATATACACTACTCTAACACCACCAGGAGAACATCACTGAATATACACTACTCTAACACCACCAGGAGAACATCACTGTATTTACACTACTCTAACACCACCAAGAGGAGAACATCACTGTATACACACTACTCTAACACCACCAGGAGAACATCACTGAATATACACTACTCTAACACCACCAGGAGAACATCACTGAATATACACTACTCTAACACCACCAGGAGAACATCACTGTATTTACACTACTCTAACACCACCAAGAGGAGAACATCACTGTATATACACTACTCTAACACCACCAAGAGGAGAACATCACTGTATATACACTACTCTAACACCACCAAGAGGAGAACATCACTGTATATACACTACTCTAACACCACCAAGAGGAGAACATCACTGTATATACACTACTCTAACACCACCAAGAGGAGAACATCACTGTATATACACTACTCTAACACCACCAAGAGGAGAACATCACTGTATACACACTACTCTAACACCACCAAGAGGAGAACATCACTGTATACACACTACTCTAACACCACCAGGAGAACATCACTGTATACACACTACTCTAACACCACCAGGAGAACATCACTGAATATACACTACTCTAACACCACCAAGAGAACATCACTGAATATACACTACATTAACACCACCAAGAGGAGAACATCACTGTATATACACTACTCTAACACCACCAGGAGAACATCACTGAATATACACTACTCTAACACCACCAAGAGGAGAACATCACTGAATATACACTACATTAACACCACCAAGAGGAGAACATCACTGTATATACACTACTCTAACACCACCAGGAGAACATCACTGTATATACACTACTCTAACACCACCAAGAGAACATCACTGAATATACACTACTCTAACACCACCAAGAGGAGAACATCACTGTATTTACACTACTCTAACACCACCAAGAGGAGAACATCACTGTATATACACTACTCTAACACTACCAAGAGGAGAACATCACTGTATATACACTACTCTAACACCACCAAGAGAACATCACTGAATATACACTACTCTAACACCACCAGGAGGAGAACATCACTGTATACACACTACTCTAACACCACCAAGAGAACATCACTGAATATACACTACTCCACACCACCAAGAGAACATCACTGAATATACACTACTCTAACACCACCAAGAGGAGAACATCACTGTATTTACACTACTCTAACACCACCAAGAGGAGAACATCACTGTATATACACTACTCTAACACCACCAAGAGGAGAACATCACTGAATATACACTACATTAACACCACCAAGAGAACATCACTGAATATACACTACTCTAACACCACCAAGAGGAGAACATCACTGAATATACACTACTCCACACCACCAAGAGAACATCACTGAATATACACTACTCCACACCACCAAGAGGAGAACATCACTGTATATACACTACATTAACACCACCAAGAGAACATCACTGAATATACACTACTCTAACACCACCAAGAGGAGAACATCACTGAATATACACTACTCCACACCACCAAGAGAACATCACTGAATATACACTACTCCACACCACCAAGAGAACATCACTGTATATACACTACTCCACACCACCAAGAGGAGAACATCACTGAATATACACTACTCCACACCACCAAGAGGAGAACATCACTGAATATACACTACTCCACACCACCAAGAGAACATCACTGAATATACACTACTCCACACCACCAAGAGAACATCACTGTATATACACTACTCTAACACCACCAAGAGGAGAACATCACTGTATATACACTACTCTAACACCACCAAGAGGAGAACATCACTGAATATACACTACTCTAACACCACCAAGAGGAGAACATCACTGTATACACACTACTCTAACACCACCAAGAGGAGAACATCACTGTATATACACTACTCTAACACTACCAAGAGGAGAACATCACTGAATATACACTACTCTAACACCACCAAGAGGAGAACATCACTGTATATACACTACTCTAACACCACCAAGAGGAGAACATCACTGTATATACACTACTCTAACACCACCAAGAGGAGAACATCACTGAATATACACTACTCTAACACCACCAAGAGGAGAACATCACTGAATATACACTACTCTAACACCACCAAGAGAACATCACTGTATACACACTACTCTAACACCACCAAGAGGAGAACATCACTGAATATACACTACTCCACACCACCAAGAGAACATCACTGTATATACACTACATTAACACCACCAAGAGGAGAACATCACTGTATATACACTACATTAACACCACCAAGAGGAGAACATCACTGTATATACACTACTCTAACACCACCAGGAGAAC
This sequence comes from Salmo salar, assembly GCF_965601325.2. Lineage (NCBI taxonomy): Eukaryota > Metazoa > Chordata > Actinopteri > Salmoniformes > Salmonidae > Salmo > Salmo salar. Next base: position 76,818,071 of record NC_138310.1, read on the forward strand.
ATCACTGTATATACACTACTCTAACACCACCAAGAGAACATCACTGAATATACACTACTCTAACACCACCAAGAGGAGAACATCACTGTATTTACACTACTCTAACACCACCAAGAGGAGAACATCACTGTATATACACTACTCTAACACCACCAAGAGGAGAACATCACTGAATATACACTACATTAACACCACCAAGAGAACATCACTGAATATACACTACTCTAACACCACCAAGAGGAGAACATCACTGAATATACACTACTCCACACCACCAAGAGAACATCACTGAATATACACTACTCCACACCACCAAGAGGAGAACATCACTGTATATACACTACATTAACACCACCAAGAGAACATCACTGAATATACACTACTCTAACACCACCAAGAGGAGAACATCACTGAATATACACTACTCCACACCACCAAGATAACATCACTGAATATACACTACTCCACACCACCAAGAGAACATCACTGTATATACACTACTCCACACCACCAAGAGGAGAACATCACTGAATATACACTACTCCACACCACCAAGAGGAGAACATCACTGAATATACACTACTCCACACCACCAAGAGAACATCACTGAATATACACTACTCCACACCACCAAGAGAACATCACTGTATATACACTACTCTAACACCACCAAGAGGAGAACATCACTGTATATACACTACTCTAACACCACCAAGAGGAGAACATCACTGAATATACACTACTCTAACACCACCAAGAGGAGAACATCACTGTATACACACTACTCTAACACCACCAAGAGGAGAACATCACTGTATATACACTACTCTAACACTACCAAGAGGAGAACATCACTGAATATACACTACTCTAACACCACCAAGAGGAGAACATCACTGTATATACACTACTCTAACACCACCAAGAGGAGAACATCACTGTATATACACTACTCTAACACCACCAAGAGAACATCACTGTATACACACTACTCTAACACCACCAAGAGGAGAACATCACTGAATATACACTACTCCACACCACCAAGAGAACATCACTGTATATACACTACATTAACACCACCAAGAGGAGAACATCACTGTATATACACTACTCTAACACCACCAAGAGGAGAACATCACTGTATATACACTACTCTAACACCACCAAGAGGAGAACATCACTGAATATACACTACTCTAACACCACCAAGAGGAGAACATCACTGTACATACACAACATTAACACCACCAAGAGGAGAACATCACTGAATATACACTACTCTAACACCACCAAGAGGAGAACATCACTGAATATACACTACTCTAACACCACCAAGAGGAGAACATCACTGAATATACACTACATTAACACCACCAGGAGGAGAACATCACTGTATATACACTACTCTAACACCACCAAGAGGAGAACATCACTGTATATACACTACTCTAACACCACCAAGAGGAGAACATCACTGTATTTACACTACTCTAACACCACCAAGAGGAGAACATCACTGAATATACACTACTCCACACCACCAAGAGGAGAACATCACTGAATATACACTACTCTAACACCACCAAGAGAACATCACTGAATATACACTACATTAACACCACCAAGAGGAGAACATCACTGAATATACACTACTCTAACACCACCAAGAGGAGAACATCACTGAATATACACTACTCTAACACCACCAAGAGGAGAACATCACTGTATATACACTACATTAACACCACCAAGAGGAGAACATCACTGTACATACACTACATTAACACCACCAAGAGGAGAACATCACTGTACATACACAACATTAACACCACCAAGAGGAGAACATCACTGAATATACACTACTCTAACACCACCAAGAGGAGAACATCACTGTATATACACTACTCTAACACCACCAAGAGGAGAACATCACTGAATATACACTACTCTAACACCACCAAGAGGAGAACATCACTGAATATACACTACATTAACACCACCAAGAGGAGAACATCACTGTATACACACTACTCTAACACCACCAGGAGAACATCACTGTATATACACTACTCTAACACCACCAAGAGGAGAACATCACTGAATATACACTACTCTAACACCACCAAGAGGAGAACATCACTGTATATACACTACTCTAACACCACCAAGAGGAGAACATCACTGTATACACACTACTCTAACACCACCAGGAGAACATCACTGTATTTACACTACTCTAACACCACCAAGAGGAGAACATCACTGAATATACACTACTCTAACACCACCAAGAGGAGAACATCACTGAATATACACTACTCTAACACCACCAAGAGGAGAACATCACTGTATACACACTACTCTAACACCACCAGGAGAACATCACTGTATTTACACTACTCTAACACCACCAAGAGGAGAACATCACTGAATATACACTACTCTAACACCACCAAGAGGAGAACATCACTGAATATACACTACTCTAACACCACCAGGAGAACATCACTGTATACACACTACTCTAACACCACCAAGAGAACATCACTGTATTTACACTACTCTAACACCACCAAGAGGAGAACATCACTGAATATACACTACTCTAACACCACCAGGAGAACATCACTGAATATACACTACTCTAACACCACCAAGAGGAGAACATCACTGAATATACACTACTCTAACACCACCAGGAGAACATCACTGTATTTACACTACTCTAACACCACCAAGAGGAGAACATCACTGAATATACACTACTCTAACACCACCAGGAGAACATCACTGAATATACACTACTCTAACACCACCAAGAGGAGAACATCACTGAATATACACTACTCTAACACCACCAAGAGGAGAACATCACTGAATATACACTACTCTAACACCACCAAGAGGAGAACATCACTGTATACACACTACTCTAACACCACCAAGAGGAGAACATCACTGTATACACACTACTCTAACACCACCAAGAGGAGAACATCACTGAATATACACTACTCTAACACCACCAAGAGGAGAACATCACTGTATACACACTACTCTAACACCACCAGGAGAACATCACTGTATACACACTACTCTAACACCACCAGGAGAACATCACTGAATATACACTACTCTAACACCACCAAGAGGAGAACATCACTGTATACACACTACTCTAACACCACCAGGAGAACATCACTGTATACACACTACTCTAACACCACCAAGAGGAGAACATCACTGTATACACACTACTCTAACACCACCAGGAGAACATCACTGTATATACACTACTCTAACACCACCAAGAGGAGAACATCACTGTATACACACTACTCTAACACCACCAGGAGAACATCACTGAATATACACTACATTAACACCACCAAGAGGAGAACATCACTGTATATACACTACTCTAACACCACCAGGAGAACATCACTGTATTTACACTACTCTAACACCACCAGGAGAACATCACTGTATATACACTACTCTAACACCACCAAGAGGAGAACATCACTGAATATACACTACTCTAACACCACCAGGAGAACATCACTGAATATACACTACTCTAACACCACCAAGAGGAGAACATCACTGTATTTACACTACTCTAACACCACCAAGAGGAGAACATCACTGTATATACACTACTCTAACACCACCAAGAGGAGAACATCACTGAATATACACTACTCTAACACCACCAGGAGAACATCACTGAATATACACTACTCTAACACCACCAAGAGGAGAACATCACTGTATATACACTACTCTAACACCACCAAGAGGAGAACATCACTGTATATACACTACTCTAACACCACCAGGAGAACATCACTGTATTTACACTACTCTAACACCACCAAGAGGAGAACATCACTGAATATACACAACTCCACACCACCAAGAGGAGAACATCACTGTATATACACAACATTAACACCACCAAGAGGAGAACATCACTGAATATACACTACTCTAACACCACCAAGAGGAGAACATCACTGTATACACACTACTCTAACACCACCAAGAGGAGAACATCACTGAATATACACTACTCTAACACCACCAAGAGGAGAACATCACTGTATATACACTACATTAACACCACCAAGAGGAGAACATCACTGTATATACACTACATTAACACCACCAAGAGGAGAACATCACTGAATATACACTACTCTAACACCACCAGGAGAACATCACTGTATATACACTACTCTAACACCACCAAGAGGAGAACATCACTGAATATACACTACATTAACACCACCAAGAGGAGAACATCACTGTATATACACTACTCTAACACCACCAAGAGGAGAACATCACTGAATATACACTACTCTAACACCACCAAGAGGAGAACATCACTGTACATACACAACATTAACACCACCAAGAGGAGAACATCACTGTATACACACTACTCTAACACCACCAAGAGGAGAACATCACTGAATATACACTACTCTAACACCACCAAGAGGAGAACATCACTGAATATACACTACTCCACACCACCAAGAGGAGAACATCACTGTATATACACTACTCCACACCACCAAGAGGAGAACATCACTGTATACACACTACTCTAACACCACCAGGAGAACATCACTGTATATACACTACTCTAACACCACCAAGAGAACATCACTGTATTTACACTACTCTAACACCACCAAGAGGAGAACATCACTGTATACACACTACTCTAACACCACCAAGAGGAGAACATCACTGTATATACACTACATTAACACCACCAAGAGGAGAACATCACTGTATACACACTACTCTAACACCACCAGGAGAACATCACTGTATTTACACTACTCTAACACCACCAAGAGGAGAACATCACTGAATATACACTACTCTAACACCACCAAGAGGAGAACATCACTGAATATACACTACTCTAACACCACCAAGAGAAGAACATCACTGAATATACACTACTCTAACACCACCAGGAGAACATCACTGAATATACACTACTCTAACACCACCAAGAGGAGAACATCACTGTATATACACTACTCTAACACCACCAAGAGGAGAACATCACTGTATACACACTACTCTAACACCACCAGGAGGAGAACATCACTGTATATACACTACTCTAACACCACCAGGAGAACATCACTGAATATACACTACTCCACACCACCAAGAGGAGAACATCACTGAATATACACTACTCTAACACCACCAGGAGAACATCACTGAATATACACTACATTAACACCACCAAGAGGAGAACATCACTGTATATACACTACTCCACACCACCAAGAGGAGAACATCACTGTATATACACTACTCTAACACCACCAAGAGGAGAACATCACTGTATATACACTACTCTAACACCACCAAGAGGAGAACATCACTGTATATACACTACTCTAACACCACCAAGAGGAGAACATCACTGAATATACACTAATCTAACACCACCAAGAGAACATCACTGAATATACACTACATTAACACCACCAAGAGGAGAACATCACTGTATATACACTACTCTAACACCACCAAGAGGAGAACATCACTGAATATACACTACTCTAACACCACCAAGAGGAGAACATCACTGAATATACACTACTCCACACCACCAAGAGGAGAACATCACTGTATATACACTACTCAAACACCACCAAGAGGAGAACATCACTAAATACACACAACTCCACACCACCAAGAGGAGAACATCACTGTATACACACTACTCCACACCACCAAGAGGAGAACATCACTGAATATACACTACTCTAACACTACCAAGAGGAGAACATCACTGTATATACACTACTCTAACACCACCAAGAGGAGAACATCACTGTATATACACTACTCTAACACCACCAAGAGGAGAACATCACTGAATATACACTACTCTAACACCACCAAGAGGAGAACATCACTGAATATACACTACTCTAACACTACCAAGAGGAGAACATCACTGTATATACACTAATCTAACACCACCAAGAGGAGAACATCACTGTATATACACAACATTAACACCACCAAGAGGAGAACATCACTGTATATACACTACTCCACACCACCAAGAGGAGAACATCACTGAATATACACTACATTAACACCACCAAGAGGAGAACATCACTGTATATACACTACTCTAACACCACCAAGAGGAGAACATCACTGTATATACACTACTCTAACACCACCAAGAGGAGAACATCACTGAATATACACTACTCTAACACCACCAGGAGAACATCACTGTATTTACACTACTCTAACACCACCAAGAGGAGAACATCACTGAATATACACTACTCTAACACCACCAAGAGGAGAACATCACTGTATATACACTACTCTAACACCACCAGGAGAACATCACTGTATTTACACTACTCTAACACCACCAAGAGGAGAACATCACTGAATATACACTACTCTAACACCACCAGGAGAACATCACTGTATATACACAACATTAACACCACCAAGAGGAGAACATCACTGTATTTACACTACTCCACACCACCAAGAGGAGAACATCACTGTATACACACTACTCTAACACCACCAAGAGGAGAACATCACTGTATATACACTACATTAACACCACCAGGAGAACATCACTGTATTTACACTACTCTAACACCACCAAGAGGAGAACATCACTGAATATACACTACTCTAACACCACCAAGAGGAGAACATCACTGTATATACACTACATTAACACCACCAGGAGAACATCACTGTATTTACACTACTCTAACACCACCAAGAGGAGAACATCACTGAATATACACTACACATATAAAATACATGCAGACACCTTGATGTTCACTTTCGGCTTAATTCTATCTACCGAGAACTTAACAACTAGCGAAGGTGGTATTTGAACATATTTCTACCCAGTACAGGCCGGTAAGCATATCTGGGCCCCAACCAGTTAGACCAGCATCATCAAATAACAAAGATATGTTTTTTCAACTAAAACCACGAGAGTAAAGTCATATTTAATATGTTATCAATTAGGACGCAAACACAAAGACAGACAGTAATACAGGTAAATGTAAGGGTTTTCTACAATTGTCACGCTCTGACCTAGGAGAGCTGTGTTTTCTCTGTTTAGTTAGGTCAGGGTGTGATAGGTGGGTGGGCATTCTATGTTTTGTTTTCTATGTTTTGGCTGGGTATGGTTTACAATCAGAGGCAGCTGTCTATCGTTGTCTCTGATTGGAAGCCATACTTAGGCAGCCTGTTTTTCCCTGTGTTTTTGTGGGATCTTGTTTTTGTGCAGCTGTGTGTGAGCAGCCCCAGAACGTCACGTTTGTTTCAGTTTCACCTGTTTATTGTTGTGTGCAAGTTCAGAAATAAAATATGTGGAACTACCGGCACGCTGCGCCTTGGCTGATTTATGACAGGGTATTCGAAGACAGCACTCGTGACAACAACAGTAATACAGGTAAACGTAAGGGTTTCCTACAACAGTAGTACAGGTAAATGTAAGGGTTTTCTACAACAGTAATACAGGTAAATGTAAGGGTTTTCTACAACAGTAATACAGGTAAACGTAAGGGTTTTCTACAACAGTAATACAGGTAAACGTAAGGGTTTTCTACAACAGTAATACAGGTAAACGTAAGGGTTTTCTACAACAGTAATACAGGTAAACGTAAGGGTTTTCTACAACAGTAATACAGGTAAATGTAAGGGTTTCCTAGAACAGTAATACAGGTAAACGTAAGGGTTTTCTACAACAGTAATACAGGTAAACGTAAGGGTTTCCTACAACAGTAATACAGGTAAACGTAAGGGTTTTCTACAACAGTAATACAGGTAAACGTAAGGGTTTCCTACAACAGTAGTACAGGTAAATGTAAGGGTTTTCTACAACAGTAATACAGGTAAATGTAAGGGTTTTCTACAACAGTAATACAGGTAAATGTAAGGGTTTTCTACAACAGTAATACAGGTAAACGTAAGGGTTTTCTACAACAGTAATACAGGTAAACGTAAGGGTTTTCTACAACAGTAATACAGGTAAACGTAAGGGTTTTCTACAACAGTAATACAGGTAAACGTAAGGGTTTTCTACAACAGTAATACAGGTAAACGTAAGGGTTTTCTACAACAGTAATACAGGTAAACGTAAGGGTTTTCTACAACAGTAATACAGGTAAATGTAAGGGTTTCCTAGAACAGTAATACAGGTAAACGTAAGGGTTTTCTACAACAGTAATACAGGTAAACGTAAGGGTTTCCTACAACAGTAATACAGGTAAACGTAAGGGTTTTCTACAACAGTAATACAGGTAAACGTAAGGGTTTCTTACAACAGTAATACAGGTAAATGTAAGGGTTTCTTACAACAGTAATACAGGTAAACGTAAGGGTTTCTTACAACAGTAATACAGGTAAACGTAAGGGTTTCCTACAACAGTAATACAGGTAAACGTAAGGGTTTTCTACAACAGTAATACAGGTAAACGTAAGGGTTTCTTACAACAGTAATACAGGTAAACGTAAGGGTTTCTTACAACAGTAATACAGGTAAACGTAAGGGTTTCCTACAACAGTAATACAGGTAAATGTAAGGGTTTCTTACAACAGTAATACAGGTAAACGTAAGGGTTTCTTACAACAGTAATACAGGTAAATGTAAGGGTTTCTTACAACAGTAATACAGGTAAACGTAAGGGTTTCCTACAACAGTAATACAGGTAAACGTAAGGGTTTTCTACAACAGTAATACAGGTAAACGTAAGGGTTTCTTACAACAGTAATACAGGTAAACGTAAGGGTTTCTTACAACAGTAATACAGGTAAACGTAAGGGTTTCCTACAACAGTAATACAGGTAAATGTAAGGGTTTCTTACAACAGTAATACAGGTAAACGTAAGGGTTTCTTACAACAGTAATACAGGTAAATGTAAGGGTTTTCTACAACAGTAATACAGGTAAATGTAAGGGTTTCCTACAACAGTAATACAGGTAAACGTAAGGGTTTTCTACAACAGTAATACAGGTAAACATAAGGGTTTCCTACAACAGTAATACAGGTAAACATAAGGGTTTTCTACAACAGTAATACAGGTAAACATAAGGGTTTCCTACAACAGTAATACAGGTAAATGTAAGGGTTTCCTACAACAGTAATACAGGTAAACGTAAGGGTTTTCTACAACAGTAATACAGGTAAATGTAAGGGTTTCCTACAACAGTAATACAGGTAAACGTAAGGGTTTCTTACAACAGTAATACAGGTAAACGTAAGGGTTTCTTACAACAGTAATACAGGTAAATGTAAGGGTTTCCTACAACAGTAATACAGGTAAACGTAAGGGTTTCCTACAACAGTAATACAGGTAAACGTAAGGGTTTTGTACAACAGTAATACAGGTAAATGTAAGGGTTTTCTACAATAGTAATACAGGTAAATGTAAGGGTTTTCTACAACAGTAATACAGGTAAATGTAAGGGTTTTCTATAACATTAATAAAGTAGAATACCTGAAGCTGCACCTGGATATATGGTCCTACAGAGACAAACTGAAAAAAGTCTGTAGTTATCTGTGAAATGCATTAATCAGCAAACTACCATAATAGTTAATTCAGGAAGGAAAGAAAACACTTCCCGTCCTTAAAACTTAATGTCATTTTCAGATGCTGTTTTAGCCTTAAAGAGATGAATGAATTCAGTATTCTGTCAAAGATGTATTGCTAACTGAGGATTTGATAGGTGAAAGGACAGAACAGATAGTTAGATGTGTACATGAATGAATAGATGGATTGGGGGATGAACAGATGAAGGAATAGATGGATTGGGGGATGAACAGATGAAGGAATAGATGGATTGGGGGATGAACAGATGAAGGAATAGATGGATTGGGGAATGAACAGATGAAGGAATAGATGGATTGGGGATAAACAGATGAATGGATTGGGGAATGAACAGATGAAGGAATAGATGGATTGGGGGATGAACAGATGAAGGAATAGATGGATTGGGGATAAACAGATGAAGGAATAGATGGATTGGGGATAAACAGATGAAGGAATAGATGGATTGGGGATAAACAGATGAATGAATAGATGGATTGGGGGATGAACAGATGAAGGAATAGATGGATTGGAGATAAACAGATGAAGGAATAGATGGATTGGGGATAAACAGATGAATGAATAGATGGATTGGGGATAAACAGATGAAGGAATAGATGGATTGGGGATAAACAGATGAATGGATTGGGGAATGAACAGATGAAGGAATAGATGGATTGGGGGATGAACAGATGAAGGAATAGATGGATTGGGGATAAACAGATGAAGGAATTGGGGATAAACAAATGAAGGAATAGATGAATTGGGGATAAACAGATGAAGGAATAGATGGATTGGGGGATGAACAGATGAAGGAATAGATGGATTGGGGATAAACAGATGAAGGAATAGATGGATTGGGGATAAACAGATGAAGGAATAGATGGATTGGGGATAAACAGATGAAGGAATAGATGGATTGGGGATAAACAGATGAAGGAATAGATGGATTGAGGATAAACAGATGAAGGAATAGATGGATTGGGGATAAACAGATGAAGGAATAGATGGATTGGGGATAAACAGATGAAGGAATAGATGGATTGGGGAAAAACAGATGAAGGAATAGATGGATTGGGGGATGAACAGATGAAGGAATAGATGGATTGTGGGATGAACAGATGAAGGAATAGATGGATTGGGGATAAACAGATGAAGGAATAGATGGATTGGGGATAAACAGATGAAGGAATAGATGGATTGGGGATAAACAGATGAAGGAATAGATGATTGGGGGATGAACAGACGTTCTGTCATCATGCCCAACTTCATGAATATCATAAATAAGGGTATGCACGAGTGACGGCGGTAAACTGATATTTATTTTTTATAAATAAATATATATGTGTATTTATTATGTAGATAGATATATATATGCATTTATTATATAGAAATAGATAGATAAACAATAGAGATGCTATATGACCTGTCTTAAAACCCATCTTTGGATAAATTGAAGCAGCCGCTGAACCGTGGAGCCACCCAGAAGTGATATATACAGTTGAAGTCAGAAGTTTACATACACCTTAACCAAATACATTTAAACTCAGTTTCACAATTCCTGACATATAATCCTAGTAAGAATTCACAGTTTTAGGTCAGTTAGGATCACCACTTCATTTAAAGAATGTGAAATGTCAGAATAATAGTAGAGAGAATGATTTATTTCAGCTTTTATTTCCTTCATCACATTCCCAGTGGGTCAGAAGTTTACATACACTCAATTAGTATTTGGTAGCATTGCCTTTAAATTGTTTAACTTGGGTCAAACGTTTCGGGTAGCCTTCCACAAGCTTCCCACAATAAGTTGGGTGAATTTTGGCCCATTCCTCCTGACAGAGCTGGCGTAACTGAGTCAGGTTTGTAGGCCTCTTTGCTCGCACACGCTTTTTCAGTTCTGCCGACAAATTTTCTATAGGATTGAGATCAGGGCTTTGCCATGGCCACTCCAATACCTTGACTTTGTTGTCCTTAAGCCATTTTGCCACAACTTTGGAAGTATGCTTGGGGTCACTGTCCATTTGGAAGACCCATTTGCGACCAAGCTTCAACTTCCTGACTGATGTCTTGAGATGTTACTTCAATATATCCACATAATTGTCCTTCCTCATGAAGCCATCTACTTTGTGAAGTGCACCAGTCCCTTCTGCAGCAAAGCACCCCCACAACATGATACTGCCACCTCTGTGTTTCACCGTTGGGATGGTGTTCTTCGGCTTGCAAGCATCTCCCTTTTCCCTCCAAACATAACGATGGTCATTATGGCCAAACAGTTCTATTTTTGTTTCATCAGACCAGAGCACATTTCTCCAAAAAGTACAATCTTTGTCCCCATGTGCAGTTGCAAACCGTAGTCTGGCTTTTTTTATGGCGGTTTTGGAGAAGTGGCTTCTTCCTTGCTGAGCGGCCTTTCAGGTTATGTCGATATAGGACTCGTTTTACTGTGAATATAGATACTTTTGTGCATGTTTCCTCCAGCATCGTCACAAGGTCCTTTGCTGTTGTTCTGGGATTGATTTGCACTTTTCGCACCAAAGTATGTTCATCTCTAGGAGAACGTGTCTCCTTCCTGAGTGGTATGACGGCTGCGTGGTCCCATGATGTTTATACTTGCGTACTATTGTTTGTACCGATGAACGTGGTACCTTCAGGCGTTTGGAAATTGCTCCCAAGAATGAACCAGACTTGTGGAGGTCTACAATTATTTTTCTGCGGTCTTGGCTGATTTCTTTTGATTTTCCCATGATGTCAAGCAAAAATGCACTGAGTTTGAAGGTAGGCCTTGAAATACATCCACAGGTACACCTCCAATGGAATCAAATTATGTCACTTAGCCTATCAGAAGCTTCTAAAGCCATAACATCATTTTCTGGAACTTTCTAAGCTGTTTAAAGGCACAGTCAACTTGGTGTATGTAAACTTCTGACCCACTGGAATTGTGATACAGTGAATTATAAGTGAAATAATCTGTCTGTAAACAATTGTTGGAAAAATGACTTGTGTCAGGCAGAAAGTAGATGTCCTAACCGACTTCCCAAAACTATAGTTTGTGCATGTAAACTTCCGACTTCAACTGTATATATCACTTCTGGGTGGCTCCACGGTTCAGTGGCTGATTCAACTTATCCAAAGATGGGTATTAAGACAAAACAATAGAGATACTATAAGACCTCAGAATTTCCCCTCCGTCAACATAAATTCATCAGTTACTTTTTTAGGATATATTTATTAACTCGACACCTTCAATGCAAGCTAATATATGTTAAGCTTCATAGTTGATGCTTGTGTTCATTGCATTAAGTTGTCACTAAATTTCACTTCCAACCTCCCTCTGGTCAAGGTTATGGTAGGTCTACCATGGGCAGCATCGTCTGTTCAGCCAGGCCTAGTCACCCAGCCAGTTCAGCACCATGGACAGGGTTATAGCTCGTCACCTAGCCATTTCAGCACCATGGACAGGGCTCTAACTATTCACCCAGCCGGTTCAGGACCATGGACAGGGCTCAAACTATTCACCCGGCCAGTTCAGCACCATGGACAGGGCTCTTGGTGACTACAAGGCAGAGTATGGAGTTGGTTATAATAAAACTGGGCGAACAGGCCTCCCCACATTGACAGTGTAGTATCCTATCCTAGCAGGCCCGTTAGTTGGTATGTAGTGTCTGTTGACAGACAGACAGACATATCCTGAGGATCTGTTTCTAATGCTTTCCTCCTCATCCTCCACCTCTTCCTCAGCAGTTTCCTCTTTTATGCAGTCATGCTATTCATTATTCTTCCATCCGTTAGCCAGCTTTTAACTTAACTTCTTCCAATTAATCATTTCAGACAGGAGAGGAGGAAGCAAACTAACGGCATCAAAGTTTACTTTGAGATGAAGCGGAGGAAGCAAACTAACGGCATCAAAGTTAACTTTGAGATAAAGAGGAGGAGGGAAACTAACGGCATCAGTGTTTACTTTGAGATGAAGAGGAGAGGAGAAGAGGAGGGAAACTAACGACATCAGTGTTTACTTTGAGATAAAGAGGAGGGGGGAAACTAACGGTATCAGTGTTTACTTTGAGATAAAGAGGAGGAGGGAAACTAACGGTATCAGTGTTTACTTTGAGATAAAGAGGAGGGGGGAAACTAACGGTATCAGTGTTTACTTTGAGATAAAGAGGAGGGGGGAAACTAACGGTATCAGTGTTTACTTTGAGATAAAGAGGAGGGGGGAAACTAACGGTATCAGTGTTTACTTTGAGATAAAGAGGACGGGGGAAACTAACGGTATCAGTGTTTACTTTGAGATAAAGAGGACGGGGGAAACTAACGGTATCAGTGTTTACTTTGAGATAAAGAGGAGGGGGGAAACTAACGGTATCAGTGTTTACTTTGAGATAAAGAGGAGGGGGGAAACTAACGGTATCAGTGTTTACTTTGAGATAAAGAGGGGAAGAGCTACGTCTGTACCTCCCTGGGTTGGGGTCTCCCTGGGGTATCCCACTAGAACACCCCGTACGTACAGACACACACACACACCATAAAAGTCTTTGAAGAGTGCAACTCAGGCACAGTGAGATAATTGAAAGCACCATGACAACCAGCCATTCTGCAGTCAATCTTCTGCTAGTTCATTCATTCAACATCTGGGGGCTGCCTGTCTGCATAGGGAAAAATATGTAAAAGTCTCATGATTCATGATTTTCAGCCAAAGAGATTAATTCCAGGTCCGATCAACTGAGACCACTCTCACATTGTAAATCAGACAGAGGACACAGACTAGATTCTCAGATATTTCTCACAGCCCAGCTACATGGATACACAAGCAGTTGTGCTACCCACAAACCCCAGAGAAATAATCTCCCTTGGGATAGTTTGTAGCAAATGTATAAAAGGCTAGGATCGTCCCACTCACTCACAGCTGTTAAACACCATCAGTACACCGTAGATACAATGTAAGTACTCACAGGTCAGATAAACAAGCAGTCAGTCATTCAGTTCACCATATACACACACACACACGCACACACACACACACACACACACACACGCACACGCACACACACACATATATATATATACACGTATATATACACAGTTGAAGTCGGAAGTTTACATACACCTTAGCCAAATACATTTAAAGTATGTTTTTCACAATTCCTGACATTTAACCCTAGTACAAATTCCCTGTCTTAGGTCAGCTAGGATCACCACTTTATTTTAAGAATGTGAAATGTCAGAATAATAGCAGAGAGAAAGATTTATTTAATATTTTGTTTCTTTCACAACATTCAAAAGTGGGTCAGAAGTTTACATACACTCAATTTGTATTCGGTAGCATTGCCTTTAAATTGTTTAACTTGGGTCAATCGTTTCAGGTAGCCTTCCACACGCTTCCCACAATAAGTTGGGTGAATTTTGGCCCATTCCTCCTGACAGAGCTGGTGTAACTGAGTCAGGTTTGTAGGCCTCCTTGCTCGCACACGCTTTTTCAGTTCTGCCGACAGATTTTCTACAGGATTGAGGTCAGGGCTTTGTGATGGCCATTCCAATACCTTGACTTTGTTGTCATTAAGCCATTTTGCCACAACTTTGGAAGTATGCTTGGGGTCATTGTCCATTTGGAAGACCCATTTGCGACCAAGCTTTAACTTTCTGACTGATGTCTTGAGATGTTGCTTCAATATATCCACATCATTTTCCTGCCTCATGATGCCATCTATTTTGTGAAGTGCACCAGTCCCTCCTGCAGCAAAGCATCCCCACAACATGATACTGCCAGCCCTCGTGCTTCACGGTTGGGATGATGTTCTTCAGCTTGCAAGCCTCCCCCTTTTTCCTCCAAACATAACGATGGTCATTATGGCCAAACAGTTCTATTTTTGTTTCATCAGACCAGAGGACATTTCTCCAAAAAGTATGATCTTTGTCCCCATGTGCAGTTGCAAACCGTAGTCTGGCTTTTTTATGGCGGTTTTGGAGCAGTGGCTTCTTCCTTGCTGAGCAGCCTTTCAGGTTATGTCGATATAGTACTTGTTTTACAGTGGATATAGATACTTCTCTACATGTTTCCTCCAGCATCTTCACAAGGTCCTTTGCTGCTGTTCTGGGATTGATTTTCACTTTTCGCACCAAAGTACGTTCATCTCTAGGAGACAGAACGCGTCTCCTTCCTGAGAGGTATGACGGCTGCATGGTCCCATGGTGTTTATACTTGCGTACTATTGTTTGTACAGATGAATGTGGTACCTTCATGCGTTTGGGAATTGCTCCCAAGGATGAATCAGACTTGTGGAGGTCTACAATTCTTTTCTGCAGTCTTGGCTGATTTCTTTTGATTTTACCATGATATCAAGCAACAACAAAAAAGCCACTGAGTTTGAAGGTAGGCCTTGAAATACATCCACAGGTACACCTCTAATAGACTCAAATTATGTCAATTAGCCTATCAGAAGCATCTAAAGCCATGACATCATTTTCTGGAATTTTCCAAGCTTTTTAAAGGCACAGTCAACTTAGTGTATGTACACTTCTGACCCACTGGAATTGTGATACAGGTAAAATAACCTGTCTGTAAACTATTGTTGGAAAAATTCCTTGTGTCATGCACAAAGTAGATGTCCTAACCGACTTCCCAAAACTATAGTTTGTTAAAAAGTAATTTGTGGAGTGGTTGAAAAGCGAGTTTTAAAGACTCCAACCTAAGTGTATGCAAACTTCCGACTTCAACTGTGTGTGTGTGTGTGTGTGTGTGTGTGTGATGTATGTATGTATGTAGGCATGTATATAGGCATGTATATATATATATATATATGACAGAGAGAAGGTACTCACAGGTGAGGCAGACAAGCAGGCCTCTGAGGATCATCTCACAGGGAGCCCTCCAACTCTTCCTTAGCCTCGCTTGGACCGGGGGAATCATGATCTCCGCCGGGACGAAGAACTGGATGGCAAAGCTGACAAACACTCCGAAGGAGTACAGGATCTTCACCATCTGATTGGTCCTGCAGAGAGAAACACACACAGGGGAGATAAGTGTGAGAACTGCTTTGAACCAGTGGATTTGAAACAGAGCCTGGTGTGTTTGGAATAGAGGCCCAGCCATGTTTTGACCACAGTCTCAGCTGTATTTATTCTACAGGTCCAGGTGTGTTTGGAATAGAGGCCCAGCCATGTTTTGACCACAGTCTCAGCTGTATTTATTCTACAGGTCCAGGTGTGTTTGGAATAGAGGCCCAGCCATGTTTTGACCACAGTCTCAGCTGTATTTATTCTACAGGTCCAGGTGTGTTTGGAATACAGGCCCAGCCATGTTTTGACCACAGTCTCAGCTGAATTTATTCTACAGGTCCTGGTGTGTTTGGAATAGAGGCCCAGCCATGTTTTGACCACAGTCTCAGCTGTATTTATTCTACAGGTCCAGGTGTGTTTGGAATAGAGGCCCAGCCATGTTTTGACCACAGTCTCAGCTGTATTTATTCTACAGGTCCAGGTGTGTTTGGAATACAGGCCCAGCCATGTTTTGACCACAGTCTCAGCTGAATTTATTCTACAGGTCCTGGTGTGTTTGGAATAGAAACCCAGACATGTTTTGACCACAGTCTCAGCTGTATTTATTCTACAGGTCCAGGTGTGTTTGGAATAGAGGTCCAGCCATGTTTTGACCACAGTCTCAGTTCTGTTTATTCTACAGGTCCAGGTGTGTTTAGAAGAGGCCCTGCCATGTTTTGACCACAGTCACAGCTGTATTTATTCTACAGTTCCAGGTGTGTTTGGAATAGAGGCCTTGCCATGTTTTGACTACAGTCTCAACTGTATTTAGTCTACAGGTCCAGGTGTGTTTTCAGTTCATCCCCATGGGGCCTTACTGTACAGTAACAGGCAGAGGTGTGTATAACCACAGGGGCCAATGACAATGTTTGGTCTAAAGCACAGGAGGCTCCTGAGGGGAGGACAGTTCATAATATTGGCTGGAATGGAGTGAATTGAAGGTTATCATTCACATGGAAACCATTCATTTTTTTCATTCCAGTCATTACAATGAACCTGTCCTCCCCACCGGCTGCCTGTGGTCTAAGTATGTTTAATAACAAGGGCCAGGGACAGTGTTTGGTCTAAAGTGTGTTTAATAACAGGGGCCAGGGACCGTGTTTGGTCTAAAGTGTGTTTAATAACAGGGGCCAGGGACAGTGTTTGGTCTAAAGTGTGTTTAATAACAGGGGCCAGGGACAGTGTTTGGTCTAAAGTGTGTTTAATAACAGGGGCCAGGGACAGTGTTTGGTCTAAAGTGTGTTTAATAACAGGGGCCAGGGACAGTGTTTGGTCTAAAGTGTGTTTAATAACAAGGGCCAGGGACAGTGTTTGGTCTAAAGTGTGTTTAATAACAGGGGCCAGGGACAGTGTTTGGTCTAAAGTATGTTTAATAACAGGGGCCAGGGACAGTGTTTGGTCTAAAGTGTGTTTAATAACAGGGGCCAGGGACAGTGTTTGGTCTAAAGTGTGTTTAATAACAAGGGCCAGGGACAGTGTTTGGTCTAAAGTGTGTTTAATAACAGGGGCCAGGGACAGTGTTTGGTCTAAAGTGTGTTTAATAACAGGGGCCAGGGACAGTGTTTGGCCTAAAGTGTGTTTAATAACAAGGGCCAGGGACAGTGTTTGGTCTAAAGTGTGTTTAATAACAGGGGCCAGGGACAGTGTTTGGTCTAAAGTGTGTTTAATAACAGGGGCCAGGGACAGTGTTTGGTCTAAAGTGTGTTTAATAACAAGGGCCAGGGACAGTGTTTGGTCTAAAGTGTGTTTAATAACAGGGGCCAGGGACAGTGTTTGGTCTAAAGTGTGTTTAATAACAAGGGCCAGGGACAGTGTTTGGTCTAAAGTGTGTTTAATAACAGGGGCCAGGGACAGTGTTTGGTCTAAAGTGTGTTTAATAACAGGGGCCAGGGACAGTGTTTGGTCTAAAGTGTGTTTAATAACAGGGGCCAGGGACAGTGTTTGGTCTAAAGTGTGTTTAATAACAGGGGCCAGGGACAGTGTTTGGTCTAAAGTGTGTTTAATAACAGGGGCCAGGGACAGTGTTTGGTCTAAAGTGTGTTTAATAACAGGGGCCAGGGACAGTGTTTGGTCTAAAGTGTGTTTAATAACAGGGGCCAGGGACAGTGTTTGGTCTAAAGTGTGTTTAATAACAGGGGCCAGGGACAGTGTTTGGTCTAAAGTGTGTTTAATAACAGGGGCCAGGGACAGTGTTTGGTCTAAAGTGTGTTTAATAACAGGGGCCAGGGACAGTGTTTGGTCTAAAGTGTGTTTAATAACAGGGGTCAGGGACAGTGTTTGGCCTAAAGGTAGAGAAAGTGTGTTGCAAAAGGAATGTCATATGTGTGTTGAAGCAAGTATGGTTGATGCACTGGCAGGCTGGTGAGATGAGGTCACACACACACACACACACACACACACCACCCCCAGAGGAATAAATCTGTGTGTGGTGTGATTAATCATGGGTCCACTCTGTGGTTTCCTGTGAGTGAAGCAGGAGATTATGGGTTACGGCCACCTCAGGCAACCCTGACACCTTACGCTAAATCTCCCAGGTTACTACCAGCCATACACAGACAAGGAAGTCATCCAATCCAAACACTTTAATCCATGCACCCTGCCTTGCCTCGCAGCCAGGCCCACGCTAACAGATATCAAGAGGCACCTGCAACCCACGTTGTATGTTCCCCAGCACAACACTAGCAACTTAAGAAGGTGTGTGCGAGTGTGTGTGTGCGTTTGTCAGACCGGCGTCCAAATACGTGTATCTGGTATTTAAAATTACTTTGTGTATTTGAGAATTTTCTTACACACAGACATTACATTACATTACATTTAAGTCATTTAGCAGACGCTCTTATCCAGAGCGACTTACAAAATGGTGCATTCACCTTATGATAACCAGTGGAACAACCACTTTACAATAGTGCATCTAAATCTTTTAAGGGGGGGGTTAGAAGGATTACTTTATCCTATCCTAGGTATTCCTTAAAGAGGTGGGGTTTCAGGTGTCTCCGGAAGGTAGTGATTGACTCCCCTGTCCTGGCGTCGTGAGGGAGCTTGTTCCACCATTGGGGTGCCAGAGCAGCGAACAGTTTTGACTGGGCTGAGCGGGAACTGTGCTTCCTCAGAGGTAGGGGGGCCAGCAGGCCAGTGGTGGATGAACGCAGTGCCCTTGTTTGGGTGTAGGGCCTGATCAGAGCCTGAAGGTATGGAGGTGCCGTTCCCTTCACAGCTCCGTAGGCAATCACCATGGTCTTGTAGCGGATGCGAGCTTCAACTGGAAGCCAGTGGAGAGAGCGGAGGAGCGGGGTGACGTGAGAGAACTTGGGAAGGTTGAACACCAGACGGGCTGCGGCGTTCTGGATGAGTTGTAGGGGTTTAATGGCACAGGCAGGGAGCCCAGCCAACAGCGAGTTGCAGTAATCCAGACGGGAGATGACAAGTGCCTGGATTAGGACCTGCGCCGCTTCCTGTGTGAGGCAGGGTCGTACTCTGCGAATGTTGTAGAGCATGAACCTACAGGATCGGGTCACCGCCTTGATGTTAGTGGAGAACGACAGGGTGTTGTCCAGGATCACGCCAAGGTTCTTAGCACTCTGGGAGGAGGACACAATGGAGTTGTCAACCGTGATGGCGAGATCATGGAACGGGCAGTCCTTCCCCGGGACGAAGAGCAGCTCCGTCTTGCCGAGGTTCAGCTTGAGGTGGTGATCCGTCATCCACACTGATATGTCTGCCAGACATGCAGAGATGCGATTCAGACGAAAACAAGTACTTTTATTTGAGTATTTGAATGGTTATATGGAAAATACAAATAGTCTGAAGGGGGAAAAAAATCAAAAACGACAGGATTTTCAAACACTTACACTACCGTTCAAAAGTTTGGGGTCACTTAGAAATGTCCTTGTTTTTGAAAGAAAAGCTCATTTTTGGTCCATTAAAATAACATCAAATTGATCAGAAATACAGTGTAGACATTGTTAATGTTGTAAATGACTATTGTAGCTGAAAACGGCAGATTTTATATGGAATATCTACATAGGCTTTCAGAGGCCCATTATCAGCAACCATCTCTCCTGTGTTCCAATGGCATGTTGTGTTAGCTAATCCAAGTTTCTCATTTTAAAAGGCTAATTTATCATTAGAAAACCCTTTTGCAATTATGTTAGCACAGCTGAAAACTGTTGTTCTGATTAAAGAAGCAATAAAACTGGCCTTCTTTAAACTAGATGAGTATCTGGAGCATCAGCATTTGTGGGTTCGATTACAGGCTCAAAATGGCCAGAAACAAAAACATATTTTGAAACTCGCCAGTGTACTCTTGTTCTGAGAAATGAAGGCTATTCCATGCAAGAAACTGCCAAGAAACTGAAGATCTCGTACAACGCTGTGTACAGAACAGCGCAAACTGGCTCTAACCAGAATAGAAAGAGGAGTGGGAGGCCCCGGTGCACAACTGAGCAAGGGGACAAGTACATTAGTGTCCAGTTTGAGAAACAAGACGCCTTACAAGTCCTCAACTGGCAGCTTAATTAAATAGTATCCGCAAAACACCAGTCTCAACATCAACAGTGAAGAGGCGACTCTGGGATGCTGGACTTCTAGGCAGAGTTGCAAAGAAAAAGCCATATCTCAGACTCAAAAATAAAAGATTAAGATGGGCAAAAGAACACAGACACTGGACAGAGGAAGATTGGAAATAAGTGTTACAGACAGACGAATCTAAGTTTGAGGTGTTCGGATCACAAAGAAGAACATTCGTGAGACGCAGAAAAAATGTAAAGATGCTGGAGGAGTGCTTGATGCCATTTGTCAAGCATGGTGGGGGCAATGTGATGGTCTGGGGGTGCTTTGGTGGTGGTAAAGTGGGAGATTTGTACAGGGTAAAAGGGATCTTGAAGAAGGAAGGCTATCATTTTGCAAAGCCATGCCATTCCCTGTGGACGGCGCTTAATTGGAGCCAATTTCCTCCTGCAACAGGACAATGACCCAAAGCACAGCTCCAAACTATGCAAGAACGATTTAGGGAAGAAGCAGTCAGCTGGTATTCTGTCTATAATGGAGTGGCCAGCACAGTCACCGGATCTCAACCCTATTGAGCTGTTGTGGGAGCAGCTTGACTGTATGGGACATAAGAAGTGCCCATCAAGCCAATCCAACTTGTGGGAGGTGCTTCAGCAAGCATGGGATGAAATCTCTTCAGATTACCTCAACAAATTGACAACTGGAATGCCAAAGATCTGCAAGGCTGTAATTGCTGCAAATGGATAATTCTTTGACGAAAGCAAAGTTTGAAGGACGCAATTATTATTTCAATTAAAAATCATAATTTATAACCTTGTCAACGTCTTGACTATTCATTTTACAACTCATTTCATGTATGTTTTCATGGAAAACAAGGACATTTCTAAGTGACCCCAATCTTTTGAACAGTAGTGTATTTAAAATACTTTTTTCAAATACCTGGGTTAAATGTATGGGAGTGCATTTGAGTATTTAAAATACTTTCCAAGTGTATTTCCAAATACATAAAAATATTCAACTAGCTGAACACTTACTTGTATGAATGTATTTGAAAGTAAATTAGATATTTGAAATCTCATCTGTGTGTGACAGGTGCTGGGAGCGTTTGTATGATGAGACTGGAGACTTGCAAAGGCACTCACAATGGTTTGATATTCTGGCATTGTTTTGCATTTTAAATCACAAACATAAAACGCCAACCGAACACACGATTTCTGTAAAAAAAAATAAGAAAATGAATAGCAGCACTATAAAAAAGAGACATCTGCATTAAGCCATAAACAAATTATATGCATATGAAAAATGCATCTAAATATATTAACAAGATATAGTCCCAAAATTGAACATTATAGGGTCATTGACAGACGAAGCTCTCTAGTCTACTGTATATCCTGCAGTGGCATAACTCTTCCTGGCTGGCTGTGGAGTAGAGTAGGAACTAAGAATACAGTGGGCTCTGCTTCCCCAGTCAAGAACAACCACTTGTCATGGCCAGAGGGAAAAAAGCAGATCAAGCAGCTGGAAAACTTGAATAGTTTTCTCCTGGAGGTAGTGTAACGATCACTGAGCTTATAAATGAACGGTGACGACGCGCCTGTGAGCCATCGCCACGTCAGGACATTTTCCTCCATTTCTCCCCACACAAATTGACTAAATTGTTTGGTCTACGTACTGTCTTATTAAAATACCATTTTCCACCACCATGCTAGGGTGGTTAATGCTACTCCTGTACATTGTGTACAGCATTCAGACACAGGTAAACAACAGACTGGTGCAACCTGATTGGCTGAACACTGTACACAACGTAGCACAAGCTACTGGGTTTTATTAACCTGTTAGGGCTAGGGGGCAGCATTGACACGGCTGGATAAAAAACATACCCGATTTAATCTGGTTACCACTCCTACTCAGTAACTAGAATATGCATATACTTATTACATATGGATAGAAAACACCCTAAATTTTCTAAAACTGTTTGAATGGTGTCTGTGAGTATAACAGAACTCAAATGGCAGGTCAAAACCTGAGAGATTCCTTTACAGGAAGTGGCCTGTCTGACCATTTGTTGAACTTCTTTTCCATCTCTATCATTTACTAAGGATCTCTGCTCTAACGTGACACTTCCCACGTCGTCCATAGGCGCTCAGAGCCCGGGAAAAAACAGAATGTCGTCATTCCAGCCCCAGGCTGAAACACATTATCGCCTTTCTCAAGTGGCCGATCAAGAGACACTAGCTTATGCGCGTGACCCCGACCGCCCCCGCCTTTGGGATTTTTTCCTCTGTTTGCCGAAAAGGAGATTCCCTGTCGGAATATTATCGCTTTTCTACGAGAAAAATGTCGTAAAAATTGATTTTAAACAGCGGTTGACATGCTTCGAAGTACGGTAATGGAATACTTAGAATTTTATTGTCACGAATTGCGCCAAGCGCGTGACACTTCTTTACTATTTCGGATAGTGTCTGGAACGCACGAACAAAATGCCGCTATTCGGATATAACGATGGATTATTTTGGACCAAACCAACATTTGTTATTGAAGTAGCTGTCCTGGGTGTGTATTCTGACGAAGACAACAAAAGGTAATGACATTTTTATAATAGTAAATATGATTATGGTGAGTGCTAAACTTGCCGGGTGTCTAAATAGCGAGTCCGTGATGCCTGGGCTATGTACTTAGAATATTGCAAAATGTGCTTTCACCAAAAAGCTATTTTAAAATCGGACATATCGAGTGCATAGAGGAGGTCTGTATCTATAATTCTTAAAATAATTGTTCTGCTTTTTGTGAACGTTTATCGTGAGTAATTTAGTAAAATGTTAGCGAATTCCCCGGAAGTTTGCGGGGGGTATGCTAGTTCTGAACGTCACATGCTAATGTAAAAAGCTGGTTTTTGATATAAATATGAACTTGATTGAACAAAACATGCATGTATTGTATAACATAATGTCCTAGGGTTGTCATCTGATGAAGATCATCAAAGGTGAGTGCTGCATTTAGCTGTCTTCTGGGTTTTGGTGACATTATATGCTGGCTTGAAAAATGGGTGTCTGATTATTTCTGGCTTGGTACTCTGCTGACATAATCTAATGTTTTGCTTTCGTTGTAAAGCCTTTTTGAAATCGGACAGTGTGGTTAGATTAACGAGAGTCTTATCTTTAAATGGCTGTAAAATAGTCATATGTTTGAGAAATTGAAGTAATAGGATTTTTAAGGTTTTGAAAATCGCGCCACAGGATAGCAGTGGCTGTTACGTAGGTGGGACGAATTCGTCCCGCCTAGCCTAGAGAGGTTAAAGACAGTTTTGCACATTTTCCCAGTTTTTTACTTGGCTGCACTCCATTAAAGCTAGTTAAGGAGGAAACCAATGCCTTTGCAGCCTGAATGAAATATGTTTTATATACTCGCTGGTTGGTTAGGATAGAATGGAAAATATGGCGCTGTACAACGTGATGGTCAGGAGTAGGCTACAGTATTGGGCTATTTAGCTAAAGAATCCCTGTGCTGTGCGAGCACGCGGGAGACCGGGGTTCAATTCCCCGACAGGGAGGAAGGAGTAGGCTGTCCTTTTAGATAAGAATTTTTTCTCAACTGATTTGGCTAGTTAAATAAAGGTTACACTAAGAGCATAACATTGCTACACCCTAATTCTAGTCTAGTCAACACCCAAACAGAGATTAAGTTAAAATAAAAATCTCATTGACTTATCAAGACCAGTCCCCATGCTTGTCTCAGAGCAGCACGAAAAGGTGCTAAAATAGTTGTAGGCTATTGCTTCAAATCCTATTGCTTCTAACTTCAATATGCTCTTTAAATAAATAAGACCTACACCACTTTTAACAGCACATTACTCAACAGTAGTGAGACTCATGTCGCCTACGGTATGATAAAAAAATATGACGTGTGTCACGTCCTGACCAGTAAAACGGGTTATTTGTAGTTTGGTCAGGGTGTGGCAGGGGGTTTGTTTTGTGTGTTTAGGTGTTTTTGGTTTATGTTCTATGTTATCTATTTTTATGTGTTTATATCTAGTTTTCTATTTCTGTGTTGGGTTTTTTGCAATGACCTCCAATTAGAGGCAGCTGATTCTAAATTAAAACCAAAAGCCGCCTCATGGGTCAACCCCGTCGAACCTGCATCTGTAGCAATGCATTTTGCACTTCGGGAGCCCTCATCCAAAGTATCAAAATACAGAGAGCATTTGGTAATGGGCTATTATAATACTATTATAGTACTGTACATGGTGTCCAGGTTAGGATAACCTAAACATTGATTTATTAAAGAAGATCAGAAAAATGTTTGGTACTTATTTATTTTGATCGAAAGCCATGAATGAGTGAGTCATTCAGCTTTATGTAGGTGCCGGTGTATATGACTGTGCCATCAACTTGATAATATATAAGAATATTTTGGAGGTTATTTTGATTTTTTAAAATCTGAATAAAGGCCAAAATAATATTTGTAAAGGCCAAAACATTTATTTCTGTTTTTAGAGGGAGAGAAACGCTGGGCTAGTTGTGTGCCGCCCATAAAGGCCAAAATATAGCCCTGCTAATGGCGCTGTACAACGTGACCATGAGTATTTTCCAGTAAGCAACAACTTGTTCCCCTTCATTAGACAACTTTGTTCCAATATTTCTGATATTTATTCCCATAATAATTCATTATGGATCCATAACTAAATAAACGTCGGCATTTTGAAAGAGTATTTTTATTAACGAAAGCATAAAGATGCTGATGAAGAAATACAGTACATGCTTTTACATTTGGATAATAATTCATTTTGAAGATATAAGCCACCTGCATTTGTTTGTTAGGCTATAGCAGAACAGCGTAACGGTCCGGGCAGCCCTTGCTGTGCCTGGTGAGCAGTTGGTCAAGTTCTGTTGTCAGAAGAGGAATGGAAATGTCAGGGTGAACCGACGACCTGATGAACCAGCAAAGTATGTCAACTCTGCCTGTTGGAGGTGGAGTTCCAGAGCTCACAGGTGTGCCTGGCATGGATTGTGACTCCATCTCATTCCTAGCACTCCTCAACACCTGAATCTCAACCAATGCCGCCT
This sequence comes from Salmo salar, assembly GCF_965601325.2. NCBI lineage: Eukaryota > Metazoa > Chordata > Actinopteri > Salmoniformes > Salmonidae > Salmo > Salmo salar. The sequence goes on from NC_138310.1 coordinate 76,844,311, forward strand.
GGCTCTGAACAAATGCATCAGCTGTCGCCTGTATCTCTGCTCTCAGATGTTTCTCTTTCTGCTGGTCTGCCTTCAATGGCCCGATCTCAGTCTTCAAAGTTTGAATCTGATCCATGTGCACAGATGAGCAGAATGGTACCACCCTAGGCCCCCATCCATTACAGTGGCCTATGAGAGAAACGGTAGATCAATTAAGAATTAAAAGCGACTCCAACACACAAATGCTGCGTACACATCAAGCAAAACTAACCACTTTCTTGGCAACCATGCGTTCTCTCGGTTCGGCCCATTGTCCAGTCCTTTGTCCACTGATCTCCACGGATGATTTTCAGTATGGTTGTATGCTCTGCAAAAATACATTCTAGTTTTTAATAGAAAAAACATTTTTTATATTGTGTATTTAACCTTTATTTAATTATCGATTTTATTACACAGTATGCCTACACATTGATGGGCTATATACATTTTTTTTTTTAAGAAAATGCACAAACCAAAATACCTTTAGTTTTGCTGATCCTCTCAGCTCCGGCTCATTTCAAGTCCTCTCGTGGTTACGGTCCTAACCCTGGAACGGGTAGCACCATAGAAAGAAGCTGGCTTGATGAAAATGATGTCCATTTCATCTGTTCTCTTTGGTCGCAATGTAATTTGTTTTAGATAACACAGTTACCATTCAAAAACTAGCTGTTTAAGGGGGGAGTTTGGGGCAGGGTGAGGAGTCCTGGAAAGGTGTGACTTTCAAACATACAGTAGCCGGGCTATAAAGAGTCTATTGTCCTGCCACTAGCTGTCCATCACTACTGTACATAAAAACACAGCATCTTGTTTACATTCTTTATTATAACCACAATGTTACACATAATTTGTATCTACCTTTCCAATTACTTTAAAAGTTTGGGGATTTAAAAATGTGTGCTTTTCATGTCATTTTTCGTTAAATCCAGTTCGGATTAAAGTATAACTGTTGAATGACGCCTTTAGTGAGAAGTCTAATGCTTTAATATTTAATAATAACTTTAGTGAGAGGTCTAATGCTTTAATATTGAATAATATCTGCCCTCCCAATTCATATCTAATGGGCATTTTTCACGCCATTATTAGTTACATAGTTTTAGTTTGAACGTGCAGACTGGCACTAAGAACAGCGGGAACGTTTCCCTAGTCAGCACCATTATTAGTGCAATGCCCCTTAAAGTGTTGCTCTTGTTATTTAGAATGATTTATTTCTGTTTTTAGAGGGAGAGAAACCAAAAACCTACAGTCATCTCATGGGTCGTCCAGTCGAGGACGGCACAGGTATTGAACCAGCATCTGTATCAACACAGTTTGTCTTAGACCGTTGTGCCACTCAGGCGCTGTACAACGTGACCGGTCAGGAGTGGCCTACAGTACTACAGCAAGAGCAAAATAATCCTAACAAAATAAAATAATAAAAACCTTAGTGTAACAAGCCTTCCCTGTAGCTCAGTTGGTAGAGCATGGTGTTTGCAACACCAGGGTTGTGGGTTCGATTCCCACGGGGGGCCAGCACAGAAAAGAATGTATGAAATTGTATGAAATGTATGCATTCACTACTGTAAGTCGCTCTGGATAAGAGCGTCTGCTAAATGACAAATGTAAATGTAACAACAGTGTTAGTAAGTAATACTGAAGTCGTGCACAATTATCAGTTTCTATTTAGGTTTATGTCGCCTATTCATTGTCAGTTAGAGACACAGTAGGACCCAAAAGCATAATCAGTGCTCCAACTCCACCTTGAGCAGGTCTGGGGAAATAAAGTATTACCGTACTAAACCACAAATTACCTCTATGTCCCGCAGCATAATCGCAAAACTTTTAGTGGAGCGACCACTGAAGGTAAGAGGGAGGTTATAAATTGCTATTGGCCATGTAGCTAAGTTCATTATATTATTTTAGGCTGTCTGGCATTAGTGCGTAAGCCTAAACTTGGGCCTAAATGTACGCCCACCAAATAGCCTATGCGCCAATCGCCAAATGCTTTTGGGAATGGGCAGAAAAAGTTAACGTCTATCTATCCATGGAGCCAAAGAGGACAATGTCGGAGTTTAATTCAATAAGAGAAAAACTGTGAAATGGAGAGGTGACGATAAAGGATGGGCCAGAACAGTAACGTTCGGGAAAGATTTGGTGAAAGAGAATGATAGCAGTGCTGGGCTGTTACAATTCGACAGTCACAACATTTTTGGGTCGTCTTCACAGCTTTCTATTTCCATACAACCGGTCAAACTGATGTCATTTGGAAATTTTGCCTTCTCTCCAGGTGCCTAAACATCTTTTCTCCTGGTCAGTCAGTCTCCCGCTCCCTCTCCCCTTTCCCTCGCTCTCCCTCGTCCCCCTGTCCAGCTCTCTCTCTCCCCCCTTTCCCCCTCTCTCTCTCCCCCCTCTCTCTCTCCTCTGCAGGGATTAGCCCCCTGCCAAGCCACAGAGGGACTCTATTGGAAATTATTCATCGAGGTTATCACACGGCAAAGACTTTCCGCACACTACCAGAGGGAAAGCCAAGAAAAACATTCTCCTACTGTAGTTCTGATATCAGACAAAGCCCACTGGCAGCAACCCGGCGGAAGGGAAGAAGGGACAGGGAGAATAGGCCATTAGGGAAAGAGAGGAGGCAATAGAGCCAATTACAGACCCATTGAGGAAGGAAATTGAGGAAGGAAAGTGGAGACCTGGGAGGAGAGTTAATGCTGGGTGCTGAGCTGTGAGGGAAAGGTTAGGTGAATGAGACACAATGAAAGAGAGAGCGAGAGAAAGGGAGGGAGAACAAGAACTGGTAATAGTGTACGTCCCTACTAGCCAGGAGCCCGAGAGGATGGAGAATAGCAACTCATAGTATGAGTGTACAGGGAGCGGAGGAGAACACTGCAAACAACTCTTCAATATGAGACAAGATGGAGAGAGGAGGAAGGGGAGAGGTAATATCACCTCTTACAGGCAGAGGAGGACCACTACATTGGCCAGAAACAGAGAGAAACTCATGGTATCCACCAGATTGAGGGCAGAAGCTCATCATTTCTGCGTGGGGGAATAGACACAAGCAACAGAACCACTCTAACCGGCAGTTGCACGCTCCACTGTGTTTCTCCAGTGGGCGCCACTGAAAAGCCTCTCCATCTTGGCTCATGCAAGCAATGGCAGCTAGTTATCTGGGGCCTGCAGATATGATGCATGCACTAAATTTCCACTTCCCTATTCCAATAGTGAAAACAAATGTGTCTGCTGCCCTTGGCCCCCAGGCTCTCTGAATAGACTATTTCCACTTCATAAAAAAATATTTTGAATTAATGTGGAAAATTTATTGGATTTGCAAAAAGTAATTAAAGTATGGGAATTTATTTTTTTCACCAAACTTTTAACATAAATCCAATGACATGACTGACATTTTATGTTGATTTGACATTTGTTGACAACTTCAACCAAAATGTAAAATCAAAGTAGATGTTGAAATGAGGTCTGTGCCCAGTGGGTAGTCTATTACCACTTCCTCCCCCTCTCTAAACTCAGATCAAATTCGTCTTGCCAGTGAAAATGGAGAAACAAATACTCAGGGCATCTTGGGGGGTATGAGCTTTTTTTGCAAATATGCCGTTTTCCCGAAAGCTGTCGCAAGTTCACGCCAAGGAGATGTGTGAGGGTGAGTGTACTTGGATGCTAGTGTGTGTGTGTGTGTGTGTGTGGGTGGTCTGGCTGGCAGGCACTTGATGGAGCTGCGTTGATCAAACATGAGGGATAATGAAATGTGCAGTCATCAATCACCTGAAAGACAAAATGCTAGCCTCCCTCTGTCTCATTACATTTGGGCCTGCCCTATTCATTAAATGAGACCCAAACAACTTTGGCAATTAAAGCACATTTGTACTTTCTCACTCCCAGAGTGAAAAACCTCACCATGGCTTTACCATAGCATACCTCGTCTTGTCATATCACACTGGGCCGACAGAGATCCTTGCTACGCAGTCAGCATTTATCATGGTTGGGAGCAGGTGGTCAGACAGACAACTTTGAGATGATTTTTATTCATTTTTGTCCCGTAGATCATTTGGAAACGGTTGTCTTTCTGATTTGTATGCTTTAGCCTACCTATTATATTAAAAACACATCTTTGTCACATCATTTTTTATTTATTCAACCTTTATTTAACCAGGAAGGGCTCAGTGAGATTTGAAATCTCTTTTCAAGAGCGTCCTGGCCAAGATAGGCAGGACCAAGTCATTACACAATTACAGACAGACAACATGAAAAAATACAAGTAATCTAGCAAAAACCATAGAATTTACAAGAGTATAACAAAATCATAAAACAGCAAATTAAAAACATTGATAGGTCAGGGAATCAGCCTCAAAATCATTGATTTAAAAACACCAAATCGGGACAAGTTCTTCCATGTTATTCACACACACTCAGAATTCTCTGCTTCAAGTTAAGTAGCCTACCTTTCCTCTCCTAGTTGGGTGTGTGAGATGAAGTGCGCCCAATATATGTGGTCTCAAAATAATAGCGTAGGCAAGCATGGGCGGAGCATCACGGAGCAGTTATCTTTCCAAGGAAATTAAATATGATTAGACCAAAGTTTACTACAGTGTCTGTAAATAAATATTGCCAAAGGAAAGAAGAGGGCACTTAACCAACGCGAGTCGAGGTGCAATCAAAAAACATTTATCATCAATGAAAAGGAAAAGGAGCAATGTAGGTTAGGTTACCATTGTGAGTGAGCGTTGTGCCTTTCATTTGCAATAAATATTGATTACCCATTTATTTGTCTCTGCCTGCAAGTCGTCCTCCTAAAAGGTAGGCTATATCCTACAGTGGTTCTTCCTTTGAAAGTTGTGTCATACTGCAGCACAACTTGCGGGGTGCTGCGGAATGGTATGGCACGTTGAAGTGCATGATGTCATAGTACTTTACTGTCAGCTATTGTTACCATTAATGCTAGTTGGACCACCAGAGTGCATCTTTGAGAAGCTAAGTTGTTGAAACGACATGGAGTTGTAGGCCTAAGAGTCCAGTTTACTGTAGCAGTTTTAGCATAACTTACTTATTGGCAAAAAGGCCTACTTCAATATACCAATCAATCATTAATTCATGGATGTTATCACACAGCATACAAGTCATCCATGTCTTTAAATACAGTCAAGCATTTTAGTTATAAAACAAAATAAAAAAGGGAGCACTGAATAATTAAAAAATGAATAAACCACAACATGTCAGCTAAAGCGATTGAATTTACGAATGCATTTTTGACTGTTTTAAATGTTGGCTGTACGAGAGACTTTAAAACATTTTTTGTTAGAACAGACTATATGGGATTGATTACAATTTGTTTGGAAATTATTATTGAATTTGATGTGCTGTTTCTACTGTTGGAAATGTAGATTAATTAAAATGATTGATATTATGGTGTTTCTATTCCATGAAAAAAGGAAAATGCATTTTACAGTAGCCTATGTAGGCCTCAGGGTTTCCGTTAAGAAAATATGCTGCTGTACAACATGACAGGTCGAGAGCAGGCCTAGGCTACTAAGCGACTGCGAGTGAAGAGCAAAATAATCGTAACATTTCCACGCCCTAATTGTAGGCTAACCAATACCCAAATAACAAAGATTTGGGGAAAATAAAAACCTGATTAATTTATCAAGACCAGTCCCCATGCTTGTCTCAAAGCAGCGCAAAACGGTGCATGTAGCTCAAGAGAATGTGCAAGTGTCCGCTCTCATCATTCCAGCTGCTTCAAGTTACTAATTTTATATGTATATTCTACTTCGAAGAATCTCAAATATAAATATATTTTGATTTGTTTAACACTTTTTTGGTTACTACATGATTCCATGTGTCATTTCATTGTTTTTGTCTTCACTATTATTCCACAATGTAGAAAATTGTAAAAAATAAAGAAAAACCCTGGAATGAGTAGGTGTACTGTACAGTGGATCCTCCTTTAAAAGTTGCAGCACCTTGCGAGCTGCTGCAGCATTCTATGGCACGTTATTTAATTGTCAGCGTTTCTTTTACGTTAATGCAAGTTAGTGCTAGTTTGACCACCAGAGGGCAACTTTGAGAAGCATTTGATAGTCTCACATATTGGCATTACTAGAGAATTTAAAACCTTTTTTGTAATAACATAGTACATGGGATTGATTTTAAGAAATGTGGCTTAATTAACTTGATTAATATTATGGTGTTTCTATTCCGAGAAAAACGAAAAATGAAACCCACAGAGTTTCCATTAGGATGGAATGGAAAATATTGAGCTGTACAATGTGGCGGTCAGGAGTAGGCTACAGCATAAGAAGATTGGAGAATTCTAAATTAATATCTAAGGGGAATAACATTTCTACACCCTAATTATAGTGTAACCAATACTAATTTCGCCCATGGTAGGCCTACAGTATATCCAAAAATATTTTTTTCAATGACGTGACTCTCTGCCAATAATTACATATAGAGGATTGGAGGACACTATATTAATATCTAAGGGGCATTTTCCGTTAGATATTCTCAGATATCCTCGCAGATCCTAAGGGGCTTTTATTTAACTCTAAATTAATTAATAACAATAATAGCTTTTAAAAAAAATTATGATATTTTGAAGATTTCATTTTCATTTAACCTAGAGTGAGTGAGAAAAAGGCAATTATTGAACATGGGGTAAGACATTCTCACTAATTTGTAAATAAAAACCAGACTGGTATTTAGAATTATTTATTTCTGGGAGAAACCTATATTGATTATTTAGCAAACATCACTTACTTATATTCATTCAACACCTATCTTAAGAATATAATTGAACATTTTCGTTTCTCCATGCTTGTCTCTGATGAGCGCAAAATGGAGCTGAAATAGACGTCCACAGCGGGAAGGCATGCATGCATGCATATATATACAGAAATGTTTTGGTTATCGTGGAAAACATGTACTGTATTTCTTCACCAGCATCATTATATATGTGTGTATATATATATATATATATATATATATATATATATATATATATATATATATATATATATATATATATATATATATATATATATATATATATATGTGTGTGTGTGTGTATATATATATATATACATACACACACACACATACATATATATATATAATGATGCTGGTGAAGAAATACAGTACATGTTTTCCATGATAACCAAAACATTTCTGTATTAAAGACTATCAGAAAGAATGTTGGTACTTATTTTTTTTAATCCAAATTCATGAATGAGTGAGTCACTCAGATTTTATGTAGGTGCCGCCTATATGACTGTCATCAACTTCATAATATAACAATATTTGAGGTTATTTTGTTTTCTAAAAAACGAAAGAGGGCAAATGTAATTTGAAAAAAAGCCAAAATAATATTTGTGGAGGCCTAAACCTTTATTTCAGTTATTTGAGGGAGAGAAACGTTGGGCCAATTGTGCACCTCCCATGAAGGCCAAAAGCCCTGCTAATAGCCATAATGTCGCTATACAACGTGACCGTGTGTTTGAAAGAGTATTTTCCAGTAAGCAACAATTTCTTTACCTTCATTAGACAACTTTATTCCAATATTTCTGTAATTCACTGATATTTATTCCCAAAGTAATTCATTATGGATCCATAACTAAATAAACATCAGCATTTTGAAAGAGTATTTATATCATTATTTTATTAACGAAAACAAAGATGAAGAAATACTGTACTGCTGTTTTGAGTTAGAAATGTAACACTTCAGAGTACTTAAGCATTGAATACATTGCAGGTAGGGGGACGTTCAAACCTACAGTAGCCGGGTTATAAAGAGTCTATTGTCCTGTTAATTGGGCTACAAGTGTTTGAAAGTGTACTCCCGGTCGGGAGTACAGTACTGGGCTATTTAGCTAAAGAATCCCCGTGTCCTGCGGGAGACCGGGGTTCAATTACCGACAGGGAGGAAGAAGTAGGCTGTCCTTGTAAATAATAATTTGTTCTAAACTGACTTGCCTAGTTACACAAGCATTCCGCTACACTCGCAATAACATCTGCTAAATATGTGTATGTGACCAACAAAATCTGATTTTAAAGTTCAGTAGCCATACGTGCAAGAACTGGTGCGTGTGTGGTCTCAATTAAATGGAGTAGGATATAGCCCAGGGGTTCCCAAACTATTTTGTCCCATGACCACAGTTTGATATCTGAAAAGTCTCGCGACCCCAACCATGTGTAATTAACAGCCGATATTTGGCTTTAATGCAGACAAGAGCACTAATTCATAGCTTCACACAGATGATATGAACTGGTGAAGGGTACCATGATTTGTATGGTGCTTTCAAGACAACTGGGGAAAATAAGAGAAATCATGACGTCAGATATCTTCAGGTCGGAAAGTCGGAGCTCTAGAAAAAGACCAGAGTTCCCAAGTTGGATTTCCGAGTTAGATGACTGTTTAAAACGATTTTTCCCAGTCGAAGCTCATTTTTCCCCCCCGACTTCAGTTGTCTTGAATGCTCTGAAGTCGGAGATTTCCGACTTCCAAGTTCCCGGCTGTTTTAAACGTGGCATTTATGCTCAGAGAGAGGCAGCAGGGTATTCCCTTTGAGCCATAAACCAAAACTCCTCCGTTGTGACCCGTGAATGCCTTCGGTCACATGACACTTCAATTCGCAGTTAAATTTCAATTACCGGCATCAGGATCACAGTCAAACAGATTGGGTAGTAGTTCCCAAAGTTCTCTTCCAAGCGTTGGAGGTGAGCAGTCATCACTGGACCTACTCACTGCCACAGTCATACTCTGGACCTAGTTTTTGCCCCATGGAATAAATGTTGTGGATCTTAATGTTTTTCCCCATAATCCTGGACTATCAGACCACCATCGCAACAAATAATCTGCTCAGACCCCAACCAAGTAGCATCAAAAGCCGTGCTATAAATTCTCAGACAACCCAAAGACTCCTTGATGCCCTTCCAGACACCCTCTGCCAACCCAAGGACGTCAGAACACAAAAATAATTTAACCACCTAACTGAGGAACTGCAATTAACCTTGCGCAATACCCTAGATGCAGTTGCACCCCTAAAAACAAAAAACATTTATCATAAGAAACTAGCTCCCTGGTATACAGAAAATACACGAGCTCTGAAGCAAGCTTCCAGAAAATTGGAACGGAAATGGCGCCACACCAAACTGGAAGTCTTCCGACTAGCTTGGAAAGACAGTACCGTGCAGTATCGAAGAGCCCTCACTGCTGCTCGATCATCCTATTTTTCCAACTTAATTGAGGAAAATAAGAACAATCCAAAATTTCTTTTTGATACTGTCGTAAAGCTAACTAAAAAGCAGCATTCCCCAAGAGAGGATGGCTTTCACTTCAGCAGTAATAAATTCATGAACTTCTTTGAGGAAAAGATCATGATCATTAGAAAGCAAATTACGGACTCCTCTTTAAAGCGCCGTTGTCCTGAGTCTGCACAACTCTGCCAGGACCTAGGATCAAGGGAGATACTAAAGTGTTTTAGTACTATATCTCTTGACACAATGATGAAAATAATCATGGCCTCTAAACCGTCAAGCTGCATACTGGACCCTATTCCAACTAAACTACTGAAAGAGCTGCTTCCTGTGCGTGGCCCTCCTATGTTGAACATAATAAACGGCTTTCTATCCACCGGATGTGTACCAAACTCACTAAAAGTGGCAGTAATAAAGCCTCTCTTGAAAAAGCCAAATCTTGACCCAGAAAATATCAAACTAAAATCGGCCTATATCGAATCTTCCATTCCTCTCAAAAATGTTTGAAAAAGCTGTTGCGCAGCAACTCACTGCCTTCCTAAAGACAAACAATGTGTACGAAACGCTTCAGTCTGGTTTTAGACCCCATCATAGCACTGAGACTGCACTTGTGAAGGTGGCAAATTACCTTTTAATGGCATCAGACTGAGGCTCTGCATCTGTCCTCGTGCTCCTAGATCTTAGTGCTGCTTTTGATACCATCGATCACCACATTCTTTTGGAGAGATTGGAAACCCAAATTGGTCTACATGGACAAGTTCTGGCCTGGTTTAGATCTTATCTGTCGGGAAAGATATCAGTTTGTCTCCGAGAATGGTTTGTTCTCTGACAAATCAACTGTACATTTCGGTGTTCCTCAAGGTTCCGTTTTAGGACCACTATTGTTTTCACTATATATTTTACCTCTTGGGGGATGTCATTCGAAAACATAATGTTAAATTTCACTGCTATGCGGATGACACACAGCTGTACATTTCAATGAAACATGGTGAAGCCCCAAAATTGCCCTCGCTAGAAGCCTGTGTTTCAGACATAAGGAAGTGGATGGCTGCAAACTTTCTACTTTTAAACTCGGACAAAACTTGTTCTAGGTCCCAAGAAACAAAGAGACATTCTGTTGAATCTGACAATTAATCTTGATGGTTGTACAGTGGTCTCAAATAAAACTGAACTACGTAACATTGCAAAAATCAGAAACTTTCTGTCCAAAAATGATGCAGAAAAATATATCCATACTTTTGTTTCTTCTAGGTTGGACTACTGCAATGCTCTACTTTCCGGCTACCTGGATAAAGCACTAAATAAACTTCAGTTAGTGCTAAATATGGCTGCTAGAATTTGATCATATTACTCCAGTGCTAGCTTCCATACACTGGCTTCCTGTTAAGGCAAGGGCTGATTTCAAGGTTTTACTGCTAACCTACAAAGCATTACATGGGCTTGCTCCTACCTTTCTTTCCGATTTGGTCCTGCCGTACATACATACATACACGTACGCTACGGTCACAAGATGCAGGCCTCCTAATTGTCCCTAGAATTTCTAAGCAAACAGCTGGAGGCAGGCTTTCTCCAATAAAGCTCAATTTTTATGGAATGGTCTGCCTACCCATGTGAGAGACGCAGACTCGGTCACAACCTTTAAGTCTTTATTGAAGACTCATCTCTTCAGTAGGTCCTATGATTGAGTGTAGTCTGGCCCAGGAGTGTGAAGGTGAACGGAAAGGCTCTGGAGCAACGATCCACCCTTGCCGTCTCTGCCTGGCCGGTTCCCCTCTCTCCACTGGGATTCTCTGCCTCTAACCCTATTACAGGGGCTGAGTCACTGGCTTACTGATGTTCTTCCATACCGTCCCTAGGAGAGGTGCGTCACTTGAGTGGGTTGAGTCACTGACGTGGTCCTCCTGTCTGGGTTGGCCCCCCCCCCCCTTGGGTTGTGCCGTGGCGGAGATCTTTGTGGGCTATACTCGGCCTTGTCTCAGGATGGTAAGTTGGTGTTTGAAGGTTTCCCTCTAGTGGTGTGGGGGCTATGCTTTGGCAAAGTGGGTGGGGTTATATCCTGACTGTTTGGCCCTGTCCGGGGGTATCATCAGATGGGGCCACAGTGTCTCCTGACCCCTCCTGTCTCAGCCTCCAGTCTTTATGCTGCAGTAGTTTATGTGTCAGGGGGCTAGGGTCAGTCTGTTATATCTGGAGTATTTCTCCTGTCTTATCCGGTGTCCTGTGTGAATTTAAGTATGCTCCCTCTAATTCTCTCTTTCTCTCTCTCGGAGGACCTGAGCCCTAGGACCATGCCTCAGGACTACCTGGCATGATGACTCCTTGCTGTCCCCAGTCCATCTGGCCGTGCTGCTGCTCCAGTTTCAACTGTTCTGCCTGCGGCTATGCAACCCTGACCTGTTCACCGGACGTGCTACCTGTCCCAGACCTGCTGTTTTCAACTCTTTAGAGACAGCAGGAGCGGTAGAGATACTATCAATGATCGGCTATGAAAAGCCAACTGACATTTACTCCTGATGTGCTGACCTGTTGCACCCTCTACAACCACTGTGATTATTATTATTTGAACCTGCTGGTCATCTATGAACATTTGAACATCTTGGCCATGTTCTGTTATAATCTCCACCCGGCACAGCCAGAAGAGGACTGGCCACCCCTCATAGCCTGGTTCCTCTCTAGGTTTCTTCCTAGGTTTTGGCCTTTCTACTGAGTTTTTCCTAGCCACCGTGCTTCTACACCTACATTACTTGCCGTTTGGGGTTTTAGGCTGGGTTTCTGTACAGCACTTTGAGATATCAGCTGATGTAAGAAGGGCTATATAAATACATTTGATTTGATCACTCATGTGGGACACTTAGAGTGCAAAGGCCTGCCCACCATAGATGGAGCCACATCTGTGCAAAAGCCCACCATTCAATCCCATGGAATCTGTTTCTCGTCAATATAGCCACGTAGCACACTGAACATGCCTTGTGTCGTTTCATGCTCAGGAATCGTGAGACAGAACAATATGTGCTCGTGAATAGCACCCCCCCGACATGTATATATAACAAATGTCAATGTATGGGCATCTCGGCCCTGACAGCTAACGTCCATTTGGAGAGCATAAACAGGGGAATTTTTTTGTCGTTCAATCAGAGTTCTCTTGATTGCTAGAAATAAATATTATTTGATAAAGTGTTATTTGACAAAGGTATTGATGTGAGTTTCTGTGCCTCTGCCTCCCCACACATTGTTTTCACAATATCAATTGTGGCCAGTAATATCAAAGTCTCTGCAATAGTGTGTAGTTCCATAGCGTAGCGGGCCCAGCCATTCACCGTGGGAATTATTTAAGTGCCCCACTTTCCCATGATCTAAGGGCACTCTCTGGTTGAATTTTATCTTTTAGAATTGAATAATTGTAATTTAGATTTTTAAGGTTAACCACATTACAATGATTTTGAGATATAAAGACAATATTATAATATCCATTTTTTTTGTACATTTTTTTTTCATGACTGTAAATTCTCCCTAGACCCCATTTTCATATGAGGTCACCCCACATGGGGTCACGACCCCTAGTTTGGGAACCCCTGCTATAGCCTATGCTATATATGATTAGGCTATAGTTTACTACATTGCCTAGAAATAAATACTGATCACCAATATTTGTCAGTCTGAAAATTGTCCCACTCCTAAAAAGGTAGGCTATAAATGTAGCTGAAAAGTCTCTCCAACTCAACTCTCTTCAAACTAAGTCTAGCCTATTACTTGATATAGCCCAGTAATACCGATAGCCTAATATAAATGGGCCACATGAGAATCTCTGGTTATTTAAAACCTGTTACGGCTAGGGGTTCCGCTAGCAGAATGTTTCCACAACATCCAGTGAAATGGCAGAGCGCGAAATTCAAAATAATTATTAGAAATATTTAACTATCATACATTCACAAATGCAATACACCAAATTAAAGCTTAACTTCTTGTTAATCTAGCCACCATGTCAGATTTCAAAAAGGCTTTACGGCGAAAGCAAACCATGCGATTATCTGAGGACAGCACCCCATCAAACAAAACACATGACAATCACATTTCAACCCGCCAGGCGCGACACAATACTCAGAAATAACGATATAATTCATGCCTTACCTTTGAAGAACTTCTTCTGTTGACACTCCAATATGTCCCATAAACATCACAAGTGGTCCTTTTGTTCGATTAATTCCGTAAACATCACAAGTGGTCCTTTTGTTCGATTAATAAATGTCCATTTATTTGGCACGTTTGATTCAGAAAAACACCGTTTCCAACTCGCCCAGCATGACTACAAGTTACCTGTAAACGCTGTCCAAACATTTCAAACAACTTTCCTAATTCAACTTTAGGTATTTTAAAACGTAAATAATCGATAACATTTAAGATGGAATAAACTGTGTTCAATACCGGATAAAAACAACATGAAGCGCAGGACCTGGAGCGCACATCAAAACAGTATAGTCCACTCGGCTGGACCCTCGTTCTGAATAGCCGTACTTCTTAATTTCTCTAAAGAAAAACATCAACCCATTTCTAAAGACTGTTGACATCTAGTGGAAGCAACAGGAACTGCAACCAAGTGTCACAGAAATCTAGGTTCCCATAGAAACCCAATTGAAAACAGAGTCACCTCAAAAAAAATCCTGGATGGTTTGTTCTCAGGGTTTTGCCTGCCAAATAAGTTCTGTTATATTCACAGACATTATTTTAACAGTTTTAGAAACTTTAGAGTGTTTTCTATCCAAATCTACCATTAAATGCATATCCTAGCTTCTGGGCCTGAGTAGGAGACAGTTTACTTTGGGCATGCTTTTCATCCGGACGTGAAAATACTGCCCCCTATTTCTTAGTTTATTTTTGTGCATCTTGATATCGCCTATAGGGAGCAGAATTGCTGGGACCACGGCTGACAAGTGAGATGCGTCACATACACCTAAAATAACATTGCGGGACGGCGGTTGGGTTCGGGACCAGATATTGCGGTACCGGGTGGGTGTTAGACAGAAAGCCACCAGGAGCGGGCGGGGTGCGGCTGCAGGTGGGAGCGGGATGAATAAATCAGTTCCCTGCAGACCTCTACAGTAATACAACATGGTAACTCACCATGACATACCTCGTCTGGTCATGTTACACTGAGCTGACCTCTACAGTAATACAACATGGTAACTCACCATGACATACCTCGTCTGGTCATGTTACACTGAGCTGACCTCTACAGTAATACAACATGGTAACTGACACCCACATTTCACATAAACTCAAGCGAAGAGGACAAAAGGACATATTACAGAGACACACACACTACATCAATACTAGGCTTGGATGGTATACCGTATACCGGGGAACTTGAAAATAGCCAGGAGATGGTTTATCAATACAGTCAATACCGTACTAATTCTTTGAAGTTTTTTAATAAATGTGAATATTTGTAGCTCCTTTTTAAGTAAATACCTGCAGTCAACTTGTATAATACGTTAGCAGATTGCGTTCTTCATTTCACCCGTCACATTATTTTACATGATGAACCTTACCATTAGTCCCCAGTCATGTGGTGTTTGTTTACAAGCACACAATGAGAGACCAGCGCCTTGTGAGTCACTCACTGTGGTGTAGCATGCGCCGGTTGACCTGGTTACAGTATGGAATCACAACTTTAAGATGTTTGCCAACAAGATATCTTATTTTACTTTTACATTTTAGTCATTTAGCAGACACTCTTATCCAGAGCGACTTACAGGACCAATTAGGGTTAAGTGCCTCGCTCAAGGGCACAACGACAAATGTTTCACCTAGTCGGCTCGAGGATTCAAACCAGCAACCTTTCAGTTACTGACCCAATGCTCTTAACTGCTAGGCTACCTGTTAAGTTAACTGTCTAAAATGTGCTAAATATACTTCAATTGTGCATTTGGATTGTTAATTTAGCTTCAAATCCCCTCCTGGATCAAGAGCCTTGCTGTCTAATATAGGTTTTATGCATGCAGAAAACTGTGAGTAGCATTTTTTAGATACTTGTATAAGTTTATGAGCTGGGATGTCTGTCCTGTAAATAGTTTGTCAGAGACTGCATAACATTATCGCATTGCACTTGTTAGCATTTAGCTAGCATTCGCTATGGAATTGTACATGTAATTGTTACCTCGGATTACAGAGGCTCAGTGGGGTTTGAGAAAAGCGCCCGTTGTGTTTAGCATTACCGAATGTTGGTTGGTATGAAGGAAGGACAACGTGGATACCGCCCAAGTCTAGAGGAGACAGCATATAATACTGACACACACGCAAATCATAATTAAACATGATGTAACCACACACACACACACACACACACACTACACAGTCGAACATTGACCACAAATACACAGCACACACCCACAATAACGTCACCATACTACGG